>NC_045796.1:86507335-86807335 GCF_009873245.2 Balaenoptera musculus | reverse complement strand
AATAGAGAATCTTGCCACTCACTTTCATGTTTTTTTATTCTGGCAAAGTGTCAGAAAAAGTTTAAATAATGGTGGTAGTAGCCACCCACATTTTGTTTTGATTTCAATAAGAGTTCATCTAAAATTTCTTGTTTTATGTTTGATAACTTTTTGCATGAAAAAACATTTTAACTAATGTTAAGGGACTTATGCGGTTTTTTCTTTAAAAAAAAAATTTGCTGGTGTTCCTGTTAGTTTGCTTTTATTTTAGAAATAGTGTGGTAGACTGTATTATGGTTTCCAGGTTTATTCTCTACTTTCTGTTGGAGGATTTGTCCCATCTCCACACCACATGATATTCAGTGCTCTTGTGGGAAGGATACACTGCCCCATTAATGATACTCATGGATTTGTGATGTACCAGGTCAATGGTATCTGAGAAAACATGGTGTATGCTACTTATGGGCAAAGCTTTAAAAAATATCACAAATTTCCATCAGTTCTTTCTCTCTCTCTTTTTTTTTCCCCCCCTCTGCCAAGAGAATGTCCCAAATAGGGCTGCTTCTCCAGCCTGGGTTCTGGGAAAGGGAGACCCAAGGAGCAGATCTGAGCAACCTCTAGTTGTTGACATAAAACATAAAAAAGACAGAGATATTTGTTGTCAGCCCCTAAGATTTTGGAGTGGTTAGTCATCACAGCAGTATGGCATTCATCTTAAGCCTCTTACCAACAATGAAGATGAAAATAAACTTGTATCTTTTCTGAACAATGATCAGCATGATAGTCATCATTTCCTAAATCAAACCACCTTCACATTCCAAGGTTAAATGATAATTTGGCATAATAAAATATTCTTATACGTCAACATTGTTGACTTCAATTTGTTAGCAGTGAGTTTTATTTAGACTCTCCTCACCCCCATAGGTTTTTAATCTGGGTCTATTACTTTTTTTAAAAATAATTATTTATGTTTACAATTAATTGTCAGACTTTCCATATTCTTCTCTGTTCCAAGGGGGTTTATACATCTTAATATTGTGCATTAATTAAAGTTTAAAAGAGGTATCCCTAAAAATTATCTTTGCCTTCACTATAGTTAATTTTTCTTAAACTGTTGATAATTCAAAAGTTTGTGTTAGTGATTTTTAAAACTCTTTATAAAAATATACTTTCTAATTTTTAGTGTAGTAGCCTCATAAAATTGTAACCTTATACTCATCTCATGGTACAAAACTACACTTCTCATTGACACCCTCCTCTGCAGGTCCTTGTCATTTAACTTTCTTTGTCTACCATTTCCTTCAGGTGCTTCCCATGGCATAAAAATCTGTTTATATCCCCTATCTGCCATTGTCCCTTCTCTAATTCTTCTTATTTATTTTTGTTAGGGGTGGTATGTATTTCATCCATTCTTTTCTTATAATTTTACCAAGTATATAAGTGGGATTAAAAATGGTTACATATGTATTCAATTTGCCACATTTACTAACGTTCCTTTCATAAGTTTCTATTCCTCCCTTTCAAGGCTCAGCTTAAATGACACATTTTCTGTGTCAGATCGCTTGAAATTCCAAAGTAGAACAATTACTCCTCCCTCTGTGCTCTTCTAGAACTTTGCTCATCATGTTAATATAGCAATAGTTACATTATATTTCAGCTACATTTGGACATATTTACCCTTTTTATAAACTGTTTTACTTTGTAGCATTTTATTCATTACAGAAAACCATCTGGCATATGGCGGATGCTCAGTCAATTTTTGCTGAATTTAATTGAAATTCAAGAAATTGGCATCCATCATATTCATCCTCCCTAAATTACTAGGTATGAGTTGGCTCCATTTGAAACTCACATGAGTAGAGGGGGTAGGAGAACTTTGGTCAAATTTCCAAGAGTTTTTTTTTTTTTTCTTTTCATTTAAGTGAAGATGTGAATTAATATTTAAGAGCAATGGTTCCCTCTGCTTGGATTTCTGGTTATATAAATGTAAAGCAGATGTCCTATACCAGAATGCAAACTATTAAATAAAGAAGAGTTCTCTGTTTTAAATAATAAAATAGTTCTGCCTACAATCTTAAGAGTGTTTATATTGCTAAGGACTTACATTTCTGAGACCGTGATTCCAATATGTGAAGGTGGAGAAAGAATTGGAGAATCCCAGACCTTATCCAGACCCTTTTCCTGGGTGAAGGTAAGAGGGAGGTGAGCAAGTTGTGCTTGGTAGCAAGTCTCCAGGCTTAATTAGGAAGGGTTACTGCAAAGGACCTTATGCTATGTACTTTTGGGGTAGTCATATATATTATGCCTTTCCCCCTTTCTGCATTATTTTTCCCTACTGTTAACCCCATGCCTTCTGTAAAGCTTGGTTAAATGTCACTTGGCTTGGGAAATGAAAGTATACAGTAAGACCCCAGGGGAATAGGGACAGTGGAAGCCATCTGGAGATGATTGTAAGATATCATTCATTTAATCAATCAATCAAAAATATTTATCTAACACCTAATAAGAGCCAGGAAATGGAGATAGGGCAGTGAAGCAGACAGACATGATTCCTATTTACAATATACTGCAACAAATAGAAATTAAACATGTAGGGTCAATATCTAATATTTTTTCCAATTTTTAAGGTTTTCTTTTACTAATTCAACTCATGAGTCAGTATGCTGCTGCTATTGGGATTGCTATAACTTTAGTACACAAATTGTCATAAAATACAGAATTGAATTCTAAAATAAGATACCTTGCCAAACTCCTGTAACCCTAGATTTATGCAAAACTTAAAATAAATACCTATCAATGAAATTAATCGTTTTACTTCCTTTTGGGACCAGCTTTTATATTGGAGGTATTCTCTTGATGGTTATGGCACACACCTTCTGACTTTACACTTTACTACGGTCACCTGCCCAAGCCCTGAATGTGCCTCAGTGACAGCCCTTCAGAAATTAGGGAGTTAGCCACTTACCAACACTCAGCAAATATTAAAACTAGCACTTGAAATGAGTGAGAAAATACAATATAAAAGACAAATTTCTGAGAAGATAAGTAATTTCCCATGAGGTTTATCATACAAAGAAGGAGAAAGAGACAGAGAAAAAAGACAGAAGAGGGAGGTATGAGCAATATTAAATACAACTACAAATGTATAACTTGGAAGCTAAGGAAACCATTGTAAATCAAAATAAAGGGAAAATAATGTTTGCTGTTGTTTGTTTTGCATTTTTCATGTATAAAACTTCCAAATGTGAAAGCTGACATTATTAGTTTACCAAAAATGTACTAACATCACACTTATGACTGTTCCTCTATTCCATAGACAAGTACACATGTAGTTCAATGGAATTACTCACTGTTATGTTTTTAATCTTAATCCCTGATAATATATTTCTTTTTTGAGCTTCATGTTTACCACTGTCTGACTCATCACCATGTTGAAACTTCAAGTTCTTTCCAACTTAATTAATATGAAAACAGTGAGGAAATTTGTATAACTCCATGAGATTACTGATTCAACACCTGGTATTTTGCCCTAGGTAACAGAGACTAAAAATGGAGATTATCCAGAGGGACAAAATGACTCAGGAGAGTACCTCTCACTTCTGTGTCAGTAGTTAAAATCCAGTGCAAAGCTGTAGTGACTAAACTGCTTCCACCTGGGTGCCCACAGAAGCCGGTAAGAAAATGAGGGAAGGGGCTTCTCAAGGTTTGATAACACTTGTTGACTGGTAAGTCCCCCTGGCAGTCCCTGACAGGACGGTTGATGCAGGAGCTACACAGGGGAGACTGATGAGGTGAAACTAGCCTTCCTCCATGCGGCTCTTCCTTCCAGATGTGGAGAAATCGTTTCCATGTTTTTTAATACCTGATATAAGAATTGTCTCAATGTTATTTGGCAAGATTAAAATTGTTTTGTACTTTCAAAAAGAGAAAGTATTTTAGAATCTCCTTCAGATATAGTTCAAATGATGAGAGTCAAGGAAAGCCCAATGGATGTTAGTTGAGTTTACATTGTCCACAATCTATAAAACACAGATAACGATGAAGTAAGATGTTTAGCTTCTTCTATTTGGAAGTCAATGAGTGAACCCATTCTGTACATCTGAAATATCTTTATAAATAGGATATCTCTCATTATTTAAAATTAAATGGATAATTCAGAACTGTTCTCTTACATTTATATTCTTAAGTAAAAGGTAATCCAGTAAACCAGTATTTTTTTTTTTTTAATAAAGAACATGAGATACAGGGAATAAAAAGGGTTTTTCCTAGTCATATTTTACTTGAATTTTATAACCTTTGTATTTTTAAATTTTAATTTATTTTCTACAAAATCTTATTATAGTAAATTCAAATGGGAGAACATGACACACTCCTGTGATCATTGCCACTTCAACTATATGTATATAACATACACATATACATACATACATGCATTAAATAGTGAATGTAAATAAATAAATGCAGTTTTCTAAGCCATATTTTTGACCCAGCCCTTTAAGCAATCAGCATCTCCAATTATTGTTGATTCTTAATAATCTGCCTTTTTAGTAAGCACTCTTAGAGAATGTGAGAGAAGTAAGAAATAACCAAGATCACCTCAGTTTTCAAATGAGATAATTAAATGTCAGATGGCTTCAGTGAGGTTCTCAAAAGCAGATAGGTGGGTAGATAGCTGATAGAAGATAGATGATAGATAGATAGGTAGATAGATAGATAGATGATAGATAGATAGATAGATAGATAGATAGATAGATAGATAGATAGATAGATAGATAATAGATAGATAGATATAGGTCGATAGATGTAGAGATATTTCTTCTGAATCCAACTTATGTGTACTTTTGCCACACAAGGTTGTGTGGTTGTGTTTGCTAAGGTTCTTCTGGTTGACACTCACTCTAGAAGGCATAAGCAAAATAAACTTATTGAAAGTTTCCTTGGGAAACCCGGAGAAAGAAGCAAAGTGAAACATGTAGTTCTTGGTCAGATCAAGAGCCAGAGCAGGAATGAGACCTCAGCCGTGAGAGTTTACAGGAATTATCTCTAAGGTGTCAACTTATCTCTAAAGTCTTAGATCCCAAGAGTCCCAATCCTTCCATCGCTGGTCAAGTTTCAAATTCTGGAAAAGAAAATCTGATTTGCCTAAACTGGATCGGGTTATATTCCCTTGGTTGGAAACCATGGTCAAGGAAATAGGTCTTAGAGCATAGCTATAGCCCCTGGAGAAACGTATGTGTATTGAAACCTTTTCCAACAAAGGAGGAATTATTTTGAGTGGTGACACCCAATGCTAATATTGTGGACAGAATTTTGGATCTTCAAGGACAATTGAGATAGAATATCCCACCTTAGGAGGCCAATATAGAACAATCCAATAATGAGATTAAGTCAGAAATACTTAGAGAACAGATATGATATAGCTGAACAGAAAGAACCAAATCCAAAATTCTTTGTACAAAAACAAAGGATAGAGGTGAAGTCAAATGTGCCACAAATTCAAGCTTCAGGATCTGAACTAAAATGGAAGGGCAGTGAGACATGACATAGGATAGAGGATATGGGATGATTGCTGTAGGTGGAATGAAAGTATCTTAGGTTTGATTTATTGGATGTAACTGCCCTATGCTTGAATGGATCCTGCTGGTTTAAATGTGTTTGCAGAACAAGATTTCTTAACAACTTCGATTGTAAGAAAGTTGTTAGCCCCAGTGATGACTAGAGTTTTTATCCCAGAGAATATGCATGATGAATATCAAAAAAATCTTGCAGTCTCACTTCCTGCTAAAGCTTCAGATTTTCATTTCCCTTTGTTATCTCATGACACTACTGATTCTACTAAACCGGGAACTAAAACATTTTCTCCAAAATGTTCTCTTTTCCTTCTCACATTCATAGTTCACAGTTCATTGATAGTATCACACTATTTGTCACCTAGGGGTTCAAATATATATCAAATTGATTGTATCAGAAATGCTTCTACATGCAAGTTCATCTCACCAGCATCCTACACAGGTAATCTGGGGCTTTTCTTTCCAGTTTATCATTGTAATTCAGACAGTCTTGCTCTTAGTCTTTGTCTTGATTACTAAACTTTATAGAAATAGTCAAGTTCTCACTACAGTTAATATTTCATCTGGCTTGTTGCCCAGCTCACTTCTTTGACTGTTGCATGTGCCTTAGAGCTTGCATTTTATATGCTCCACTCTGAGGAATCTCTCTTATATTTTACACCAAACAAACCCTGTGCTCTCTCCCTCTCTTTGATCGTGTACAACTGTGTACTCTCAGAGAGTATGTGACAAATTAAATCTACTTAAAAACATTTTTGCTTTAGGATAGATATTAATTCTTCCCCAAAGATCCAAGTCCCATTAAATACAATTGTGGCAGGCAATAAGACTATTTTTAAACTTGTTTCTGGGTCTTTGGATGAAAAACATCAAGAGACAGAATTATAGAAGTGGAATGCCTTTTATAGATTATTTACCGTTCATTTTTGCAAATAAGCAAGCAAAACCTAGGGCAGTCATTTGATTTTCCCAAAGACACACTATTAGCTGATACCAGAACTGGAATGTTTTTCTTCAGGCTTCCAGTGTATTGTTGTTTTTGTTGTTGTTTTTTACTATATTGCAACTCACATCAATCTGTGTAAACTTAATAAGTGCTTAATTTAATTATTGATAGTTGTTCATAGTATCACATACTTTGCACATATAATGGATTAATGAGGTCTTACAGCAATTGATCAATCTTTCCTCTAAAATAAAAGTAGATTGTGCAAAAGTCTTAGTCTGAAAATTATTTTCTTAGGCTATATTTGGAAATGAAGTGGAAAAGTCAAACAATTTTAACACCTTAAGAAACTTCGTTCATATTACCCATTTTCTTTCTAATACAGTATCAATGTACTCTTGCATAATAATTTTATTAGTGAGATATTCTTACCAAACCAAGGTCAACACTGAGTATTATATTTTTTTTAATCTTTGCTAATTTTATGAGAGAACAATGAGGTATTATTTCAATAAAATAATATAATTTCCTAATAATATCAATAAATACCCTAAGATTATGCTGAACAATATGGTAACCACTAGCCATAAGACCATATAAATTTAAATGAAATGAAGTTAAGAATTCAGTTCTTCAGTAGCACTAGTCACACCTAAAGTATTCAATAATCCCATCTGCATACTGGTTACTGTATCAGACAGGGCTAATACAGAATATTTCCAACATCACAGAAAATTGTATTGAGCAATGACATTCTAAGTTATTATTAACCCTAGTTTACAGAGGAAGAAACTGGGGCTTATCCACACATCTATCCTCCTATATGTAATAAGTGGAGAAGTCATGTTTTGAATAAAGCATCTAATTCTGTATAACTTTTGTGTTTAATATATTTACCCTTGAAGAATATTTTTTTTTTTTACTACTAGTGAAGGTAAACATAGACCTTTATTCAGTCATTCGTATTTCCTGTGTTTTAAATTGTTCATTTGCATGTAATAGTCTACTGAGTAAATGAACACCCCTTAAAAATTTCTATCATCATTTTAGTAGTCTTTGTATTTTGTTTTTAGACTAATTCTACATTATTTCAAAGCAAATACAGTATCATATAAAATTATATTAACATTGTCCCTACTGTTTTCTCTTCCATTATCCACTAAGGAGGATTTCATGTTGACCCATTCATTTCTTCTCTTCTGTAAGGTTCTTCCCTGCCACACCAGTCTTTGATCTTGTGGGAAAAAAAAAAAAAAAAAAGATAATAGAGAAGTAATATGAGAGAGTAATAATGGAAAGAAGACATCAGAGGTGTTTGTTCCAAAGTTCACAATAAAATGTGCACAGAATCAGCAGAAGAGCTATAGTGTTTAAAGATACTTGAAGAGGGATAAAATTTGAAGGGTTTAAAAGAATTGCTGTAGCTTAGGTTTACCTTCACATTGTCCTTTAAAAATAGGTGGTGAAAAATTGAGTGACACTGAATGTCAGTTTTGGGGTTTTGGGTGCTAAATTGTGCTTGACTACAGTTTGAGACTGGTTACTTTGGATAATGGTGTTTTAATTTCTAAGCATGGTGATATAATTTGACAATGGAAAATTTACAAAAAATACTATACTGCCACATATATGCCACACTTAACTGAAAGAGCAAGGAAGTATGATGTGAAATACTTTATTTCATTAGTGTTAGTGTCTTAGTGTTTTTATTAACAGGAGCATTTTTTTTTTTTTTTTTTTGATCACGCTGCGTGGCATGTGGGATCTTAATTCCCTGACCAGAGATCGAACCCGTATCCCCTGCATTGGAAGAACGGAGTCTTAACCACTGGACTGTCAGGGAAGTCCAACAGGAGCATTTTTTTTTTTTTTTCTTTTTCATTTCTAAGAAATCCATGTATCTGAGGGATTTAGGACTCCACAGCGTCATATTTTTCTTTTTAGAAAGCCACAAATATTGTTAATGATTAATAACATTTGTGCAATAAAAGATATATCTAGATAGATAGATAAATAGGTAGTAACCATTAGGAATTTGTCAAAAGAATGGTAGATTAGAACTCTCTGATTAAGAATATATATGTGTGCGTGTGTAAAGATACTCTCCTTCTAACTTAAATGAGTGATTTCACATTATAACAGTGACAGCAAATACAAGCAAGTTTCTTAAATAAAACTTTATTTTAATTAAAATTTAAAAGTCCCATTTTGGGACTCCGCTGGTGGAGCAGTGGTTAAGAATCCGCCTGCCAATGCAGGGGACACAGGTTCCATCCCTGGTCTGGGAAGATCCCACATGTTGCGGAGCAACTAAGCACATGCGTCACAGCTACTGAAGCCTGCACACCTAGAGCCTGTGTTCTGCAGCACCTCAATGAAGAGTGGCCCCCAGCTCACCACAACTAGAGAAAGCCCACGCACAGCAACAAAACCCAATGCAGCAAAAAAAAAAAAAAAAAAAGTCCCATTTTAAAATACAAATTCCCAGTGACTATTTTCACAAGATACATTATATCCTTTTGCTTCCTTTCCCATATTTTAGTTGGTTGTGCTTGGAGCTCTATGGTAGCCTTGACAAGATAATTATCCAGGGAGTAACTTCTAAATGTCATTAATTATATTAAAATGACACAACAAAAGGTTGTTAAACATCAAGAGGTTCTTGGCGGCTTGCTTCTTCTGATTAATATTTACATCTTAACAAATGGAAATAGAGTCTTTTTATCTCATAAAGTTCCATTCTTTTCCCGCATGCCTCCTTCCCAGCACAGATTTTATATTTAAATTCATTAAAACAGAATTTATAGGAATTTGAAAAGTTAGAAGAAGCTCAAGGCAAAGTTGCCGGAAATGTTGTTGTTAATTTAGTCCTGAAGCAAGGCCGTGTTGCACATGTGTATTTCTGTACCCTGTAAAAATCTATGGTTTTGTTTGAACAGAAGAGTAGATACACAAAAATGTACAACCCTCCTTTGCAGACAATTTACTGAAAATCTCTTTTGACCTGCATAGTTGATGCATACTTAGGGCAGGTATACTTCCAAGTTGAAATCCTCCAGAGATTAACAGCTAACAACAGCCTCGAGGTGTTCCTGGTTCCATTTCACCACTTCGCCATCTGGGTAGACATATGAGGGTCAGTTCAGCAGATTTTGGAAATGATTATCATGGAATTTATTCTTTTTAGCAGATGATTTTTTGTTTTGACGCTCCCACATAAATGTAAAACAGGAACTATGTTCTCAGCAGAGACAAATATGAAGCATGCATATTTCAACTTTCCTCTCCATCAGATAAAACCACTGCAAACTGAGCTTGACAATGTCCAGCTGCCTGAAGGGTAAATTTGAAACTGAGTGTGCATTAATGTGATATATTGTTCTTTTTGCCCCCCAAATAAATTACCTTCTTTCAAGATAAATGTAAATATGAGAACAAGCTGTAATGTGACTTGATAATTTAATTCTCCTTCAGTGTATCCTTGAAACTTGTAACAAAGCAGTACAATGTTTTAGAAGGAATTAAAGCATAAAGTATCAAAGTACTCCAAGATTCCAAAAGGTTTTCAAAATTAGACAAGCATTCATTCTAAAACATTTTTAAGTTAATGTTCTTTGTTAACATTTCCTTTGTGCATGGAAGTAACACTATGCAATGTGCAGATGTCTCTAGCCTTTAAAATTCTAATACAGAGTGTGAACTTTATTGTTATATAGTTTATACCCTTCTTTGCAGATTATTAATCACTACACAATTATTGCAGACTTCTCATGAATTTAAGTAGAATTTTCAAAGTATAAGAATATGGTAATTGCTTTGATCTTATCCTTCTGTACAGATTTTATTAAATAAATCATCATACTTCTCAAGTTGGACTCTGGCCATAGAAGAAAAAATATATTTAAACAATATAGCAAAATATAAAATTGAAATTATATTACATGTTTACAAAAGATCTGTGTATGCCTAATCAGAGTTTCCGAAAGTTTCTTTTATTGGATTATTTCCTCTAAGCAGTGGTTCTTAGCTGGAGGCATTTTATCCCCCATGGAACATTTGGCAATGTCTGGGGAAGTATTTAGTTTTCACAACTAAGAGGTTGGCTACAACTGGTATCTACGGGTAGAGTCCAGGATGTGGCTAAACATCCCCACAACAAAGATTTATGTAGTCCACAATATTGAGAACCCTGCACCAAAGCATAGGTAAAGATCTACATACTACCAAAATTTGACAAGTAAATGCAATAAATTATGTACAGATAAATATTGTAGAATCTCAAAATCTTAGGAAAATGGGCCATCTGCTATGACTGGTTTGCACACACACACACAATCATGACATGCATACATTGTACATATGTATCATATGTATTTATATGTGTGTGTATATATATATAGTCAAACACACATATGTCAACTGGTGCTCAAATTATGTTTGTCTCTGAATAATGCTTTGGAACAATTGCTCTTTTCCTTAGTTACTAAGTTGCTATCCAGTCTAGATTCTTTATGTATCAAGTGATCAAAGACACAATTTTGAGTAGGCATAGACTTTCTCCTCCTGGCTGTTACTGCAACTATATAGGAGCAGGGATTTTCTACTGTGGGGCTCATATTTAGAAAACCATCTCTTTTTGTGTCTATCCAATCTCTGGTTTGCTGATGTCCAGCCTCTCTGACAGATTCATCTTCTAAGTTAGACATTTTTCATCTTCAAGATGAAATGTTATGTTCAATCACTTACTAAAATATGATTGTTGCTCTTGATATAACTCAATATATATTCAATCTGATTATCTAAACTGTGACTAAGAGACAGAGCTATCATGATTTTGGAGAGGGAAGAGAATTATGGTCCCTGTCTTCTTCTTCACTCCAATTCCTGCCTCTACATAGAAAAGAGGCAAAACTCCATAGCTCAGTTCCTGCATTTGGAAGGAAGCAAATATACCCTGAACACTAGTCAGCCAGTCAAACAAAATTTCCTAATTGAAGACTGAAAATAATTCAATTTCTATCTTGAAGATCCTCTGAAAATTCTCATTGGTGAGTAGCACCTAGACACCTGGAAGGAAATTTAAGGAGATTCCTCTCCCATTTATATAATGCAAAGTGGGTTATACTTAGCTGCTGAAGCTAAGGAAGTACAGTAGACTAAGATTGGTCCTTTGTCGCGGAGCAACTAAGCCCGTGCGCCACAACAACTGATCCTGCGGTCTAGAACCCACGAGCCACAACTACTGAGCCCGTGTGCCACACCTACTGAAACCTGCACGCCTAGAGCCCGTGCTCCGCAACAAGAGAAGCCACTGCAATGAGAAGCCCGTGCACGCAGTGAAGAGTAGCCCCTGCTCGCCACAACTAGAGAAAGCCCGTGCTCAGCAACGAAGACCCAACGCAGCCAAAAATAAATAAATAAATTCTAAAATAAATAAATTATGCCTGTTAGCATAAGGATTATTTTAGGCTGATTATTTTTAAAAGTAGCAGACATGAGAGAAAGTCTGAAAGCCAAGTCGAAGTTACCTTTTTATAAAAAAAAAATTGCTTTTGCAAGAAAAATCTACATTTTTAAGGATGTCTCCCTCTCTGTACCAGGAAGAGAAGGATGACTCTAAAGCTCTAGAAATTCTTATCGATGGAGAAGACAGTGACTTAAATCTGCATAACGACCTCACCCTTGTCTACCCTTGTGCATTTCCTGGCAACCTCCAGTGACTGCCTCCCAACCCCTCCCCCCCAACTATCGCCAAACAGCTTTTGTCTTTATCTGGAGATGTTATTTAGGTGGTAGTGAGGCAGGAGATATACAGCCAGCCTCCTGTGTATACTTCCAGATAAAAATAACAGCCAGCCTCCTGTGTATACTTCCAGATAAAAATAACAACAGGAGCAGGGTAAAGAGCTGGACTTTGCCTTCAGTGGACACTTTAAGATAACTGTAATGGCAGAGAGGAGCTGAGTCCTGCTCAGACAAAAGATAAAGAGACCACACATTCCTCATTCTCAAGGTCAAGGAGACCTCCCCGACTACACATGTGCAGAAAGGCTCCTCGGCGGTCAAAAGGGAGGGGGGCACCACTCCATAGTAGGTGAGGTCAACCTACCCTTAGGTGTCTTTGCTAGGATCCATCTTGGCTAAGGGATGCATGCATACACAGGGGAGGACCCTGAGTAAACCAAATACGGGCTCAGAACCAGGCAAAGCAAGGTGATTGGCCAAAGGAAACCTGGAAGAAATGCCCCATAAAAGTGATTCAAACTACCACAAGGGCACGACTCTCTCCCTGAGTCCACCTATGTGTCTATCCACACGTACTCTTTTTTCCTACTAACAAACACTTTAGTTGTTTCACTACTTTCCTTCTCTTTGCGGGAATTCATTTCTCCAAAGCTAATGGGCCAGGGCTTTGTCACTGACCACTGGTCTAGTGGCTAAGATTCAGCGCTCACATTGCTGCGGCCTGACTTCAGTCTCTGGCCAGGGAACCCAAATCCTGCTTCAAGCCACTGCAGGCTGAGGCCGTCTGGGCCATTTTGGGGAGATACTCAGTTTTCCTGGGTCTCTCCCATGTATACAGGAGGTATACATGTTATTAAACTTATTTGTTTTTCTCCTGTTAATCTGTCTTTTTTTATTATAGGAGTGTCTCAGCCAAGAACCCAAAAAAGAGGAGGGTGTAAAAAATGTAATAAACAGAAACTTCAGTTAGACTTGGGAAACCAGAAGGGGGCGCTCTCACACCCTGTGATGATATAAGAGCCCAACAGGAAGGAGAAAGACTCCTATTCTTTCACGGTAAGGACTCAGCCAAGGAAAAGCCATGGACTCCTTCCTCACTAAAGGCCCCCCTGCCCCCAACTTCCTCTTCCCCTCTATAAAGGTGTTCTTCCTTTGTCATGTGAGAACTTACACATGGCCCACCATGATGGTAAACCCTAAATTTCAATTTCTGAATAAACTCATCTTTGCTGGAGAAATATCTGACAGTGTATTTGTTTTAGATCAACATTTTGGTGGTCTGTGTGGAGACCAGAGAGGTCCTGAAAGGCTCTGGGGCTGGTGAGCAAACAGGCGCTGCACCCAAAATTGAGCCCATTGTCACTCACTTGAATTATTACAATAAAATATTATTGAATGATATAAAACTAGATCTGAAAAAATTAAAAAACATGACCTATTCCTGGAATGTAACACTCTCAATATTAATATATAAATTGATTAAATTTTAATGGGCTTTCCAGGGTGATGAATAAAATCATAGCAAAGTTCATATGGATATACAAATCACTGACAATAGCCAATAAAATTTGGAACATTACAAAAGAAAAAAAAAAAAAAATGGGAAGGAGAATTTGTCAGCCAGATAATAAAATACATTATAAAGCCTCTTTAATTAAATGATTAAAACACAACCCTAGAAAGAGAAAATATACCAATGAATATTGAATTCCAAACTATGTTTTAGTATATATGTAAATGTAGTATACTGCAACAGAGTCATTTTATTCAATTTGGAAAAGGGTAGTTAATTTAATAGATGATGCCAGCACAAATAACTAGCCAATGAGGAATAAAATGAGGCCAGAACCCTACCTTCACTATATATAAAAATAAATTTCAAGTAGATTAAATGTTTAAATATAATTGTTGCTGTTGATAACTCAATATGTATTAAATCTGATTGACAGATCTGATAAAAAAATAAATTTAAAATGTATAATATAATTTTGGGGACCACATGTACAGTCTTAAGGTTCAGATGCATCAGTTTTAGTAAAGGGAAATTGAAGATACTATTATGGAGAAGATTGGCAGAGCTGACTCTTTACAAATGAAAACTGCTCAGTCAAGGTATCAGAAAGTCAAGAGAATACATTAAATATACATATATTTATATATATATATAAATGACAAATTGTAAAAACTAAAATAAATATAGAATTTCTTTAGAAAGATGATAAAATATATTATTGGATATTTAAAAAAAATCTACATCTTTTAATATCCAATAATATAATTAGGAAGAGAAAACAAAATAAAAATCAATAGGCCTAATCAGCGTTTTTAAAAAATGGATTGTGGAATTGGGCAAAAGATGTAATTAAAAAGGCAGCTAAATGAGATTTGTATGGACATGTATGAAGAACAGTGTCTTCTCAAAGTCACGTGTACGTGTTGAAGAGAAAGTAAAAACACAGAAGTTTTTTGATAGCAAGGGAAGTAGGAAAGCAATGATTCTTAAGATTTACTGTGCATCAGAGTCCCCTGGAGGTTGTACAGGAAAATACAGATTGCTGGGCCCTGTCCCCAGAGTTTCAGATTCAGGGGGTCTGAGATGGGCCTATGTGCATCTCTAAAAATGAGCTTCAATCCTGCTGCATACTAGAGTCATATGAGGAGATATTTAAGAATACTAATGCATGGCCACTATGTCAGACCCATCTCCACAGATAAACTAGAGTTGGGATTCTTTTCGGTCTTCCCATGTCATTCTAATGAGCACACAAAGTTGAGAACTATTGTAGTAAAGAAAACCTCAAGCGGAATGGCACTGGTTATTCAATAAGGGTATCTGCTGGGGGGAAAGAGGGCTTGAGGTCACACTGAAGTTGTTTAACATTTCAGCATGACTTGAGAATCCTACTAACTTTTGCAATCTCATGTATAGGATTGGTTCTTTAGAATAGCTAGAGTCCAATAGAAATTTCTGCATTGATGAAAATCTTCCACATTTGTGCTGTCCAGTGCAATAGCCACTAGTCACACGAAACTCTTGAGCACTTGAAATGTGGCTAGTGCAAGTGCAGAAATGAATTTTTAATTTTACTTCATTTTAATTAATTTAAACAGCCACACATAACTAGTAACTGTATATTGGACTGTGCAGCTTTAAAATTTCAACATATACCAAACTGATCTCCCTGTGCTATGTGGCTGCTTCCCATCAGCATGGTGCTTTGTGACCACCTAGAGGGGTGGGATAGGGAGGGTGGGAGGGAGATGCAAGAGGGAGGAGATATGGGGATATATGTATATGTATAGCTGATTCACTTTGTTATAAAGCAGAAACCAACACACCATGTTAAAGCAATCATACTGCAATAAAGATGTTAAAAAATTTTTTCCAGCAAATAACTTAGCCACAAACTATCTTCCAAGGGAAGTAACTGAAAACAACACAGAAGCCTAGTTGTCCTGATGTACTGCTACCTAGACAGACAAAATACAGAAGACTGGTTCCACAGCAAATTAACATCCAGAACAGAGACTGAATACTTCTCTCTGACCTGAAGTATTTGGTTGTCCTGACATGCCTGCACAGTGCAATTGTGGCTTCTTTGTTTTTCCTAGATTGGCATTTTTCCTCAACTAATTCTGGAAGAGAACTCTCCCTCCTCCAGCATGTTTCCTAAGACACAAGAAGTTTTTCTAATCCAGTTCCTTTCTCTAACCAAATCTGAAACTGTGTACCCTTCCTGCTTAACTGACTGAGATATTGCTGTTCTTAAATTTTATTTTCTCCAACTGGATTTGAAGGAGTGCACATTTCTTAACTTTTTATGTAACTTAAGTTCTTATACTACTGAAACAAACTCCTAAGTAATTTTTCCCCTGAATTTGAACCAGCACCTTTCATAACTTTCTTTGCTTAATTCCCAGTAGAGCAATACTTAGGTCCACATTTGTCTACAACTAGTATTCTTGTAGAGATACAACCAGTATCTCTAGAATTATAGAATATAATTGGTATTCTAAATTAATTTTTGAATAATATATTCAAATGTCTCAAAAATTAGAAATTATGAAAAGAAATGATAGTACAATGTTCCACTCCCATTGCTATATCCTATACAACTAGTACAACCCAACAGGTATGAGTTTTATTTGTATGATTCTTGCTTTAAATATGTTTAATATTTTAATATAAATAGACACAGGAAAATGTATATGCACATTATATTTTACACTTAACAGGATATATAGAAAATCTTTCAAATTAGCAATAAAATTTCAGTTGGAATTGTATCCACTGTCTAGATAAACTTGGGGAAAGTTGACATCTTAATACTATTGAAACTTCCAATGTATAAGTATAGCATCTTTCTCCATTTCCTAAGGTCTTATTTTAATTTCCCTTAGCTATCTTTTGTAGTTTCCATTGTAGAGGCTTTCCACCTCTTTTGTTCAATGTTTTTCTAAGTAATCGATTGTTTTCACATGATCATATGCTGTTTATTTTTATTGTGATCAATAACTGTACACCATAAAATCCACCCTTTGAAAAATTGTTAGTGTGAAGTACAGTATTGTTAACTATACCTGCATTGTTGCCCAGCAGGTATCTAGAACTTTTTCATCTTGCCTGAGTGAAAGCCTATGCCCACTTGCACAGCAATCTTCTGTTGCCCCCTCCCCACAAGCCCTAGCAACCACCATTCTACTTTCCACCTCTGTAATTTTGGCTATTTTAGATATCTAAACTAGATATCTGTAACTTCTGTACCTAGTTTATTTCACTTAGTATAATGTCCTCAAGACTCATCCATGTAGTAGCATATGGCAGGACTTCCTTCCTTTTTAAAAACAAATAATACTCCATTTTATGTGTATAACACATTTTCTTTATTCACTCACCTGTTGATGGACATATAGATTGTTTCTAACTCTCGGCTCTTGTGAACAATGATGCAATAAACATGGGAGTCGAAATATCTCCTATTCTTTTAGATAAATACTCAGAAGTGGGATTGCTGACTCTTCTGATAGTTCTATTTATAATTTTGGTGGGAATCTCCATACTGTTCTCCACAGCAGCTTCACAAATTTACATTCCCACCAACAGTGCACAAGTGTTCCAATTTCTCCACATCTTCACCAACACTTCTTATCTCTTGTCTTTTTGATGATAGCCATCATAACAGGTGTGAAGTTATATTTCATTGTAGTTTTCATTTGCATTTTGGGATGATTAGTGATGTTGAGCATCCTTTCATAAGCCTGTTGTCCAATTGCCATTTGTATATCTTCTTTGGAGAGAGGTCTCCTCAAGTCCTTAGCTCATTTTTAAACCAGGTTATATGTTGACATTGTTGTTGTTTGTTATTGAGTTGTTATAATTTCTTATATATTTTGAATATTAGCCCCTTATAAGAATTATGATATGCAAACATTCTCTACCATTCCATAGGTTGCCTTTTCACTCTGTTCATTTTTTCCTTTCCTACATAAAGCTTTTTCATTTGATGCAGTTCCATGTTTCTATTTTTGCTTTAGTTGATGGTATATCTGATGTCATATCCAAGAAATAATTGTCAAAACAAATGTCCTGAAGAAATTCCTCTATGTTTTCTTCTAAGAGTTTTATAGTTTCAGGTCTTATGTTTAAGTTTTTAATCCACTTGTGTTGATTTTATGTGTGGTATAAGATAAGGATCCAATGTAATTATTTTGCATTTGAATATCTAGTTTTACCAACACATTTGTTGAAGGAACAATCCTTTCACCTTTGTGTGGTCTTGACACCCTTGTCAAAGACCATTTGACCATATATGGCAGGATTTATTTCTGGGCTTTATCACTGTTCCATTGGACTATGTGCTTGCCTTTATTCCAGGACCATACTGTTTTGATTACTGTAGTATGGTGATATGTCTTCAAGTCAAGAAGTGTGAGGTTGTGCTTTGTTCTTCTTTCTCAAGATTGTTTTGATTATTTGGGGTCTTTTATTTATTCCATATAAATATTAGATTTTTTTCTGTTTCTGCAAAAATTGACAGGCTTTGCATTGAATCTGAAGATTACTTTGGGTAATATTGACGTCTTAATAATATTAAGTTTTCTAATTCAGGGACGAGAGATATCTTGTCATGTATTTCTGTCTTCTTTCTTTTCTTTTAGCAATGTTTTGTAGTTTTCAGTGTATAAGTCTTTCAACATCTTGGTTAAGTTTATCCCCTAGTATTTTGGGTTTTTTTGATGCTGTTGTAACTGGGATAGTTTTCCTAATGTCTTTTTCAGATTGTTTGTTGTTAGTGTATAGAAAGGCAACTGATATATTTATGTTGATTTTGTGTCCTGCATCTTTGCTGAATTTGTTTATTAGTTCTAAAAGTCATGTTCACATGTGTTTGTGTGTGTGCATGTGTGCGTGTATAATATTTTGGGATTTTGTATAATATTTCTATGTATAAGATTATGTCATCCTCCACAAACAGAGATAATTTCACATTTTCCTTTCCAATTTGGGTGCCTTCTTTTTCTCTTTTTTTTTTTTTTTTTGCCTGATTGCTAGGCTAAGACTTTCAGTACCATGTTGAATAGAAGTGGCAAGAAAGACTTCCATCCCTTGTTCCAGGTGTTTGTTAGTGGAAGAACTTTCAGTTTTTCACCATTGAGGATGCAGATAGCTGTGAGCTTTTTATATATGAACTTTGTTATGAGTGGGTCTCTTTTAGACGATATATAGTTGGATATTGTTTATTGATCCATTCAGTCATTTCATGTCCTTCAATTAGAGAGTTTAAATCATTTACCTCCAAAGTAATTACCAATAGGTAAAGACATACTATTGCCATTTTCTTCATTATTTTTCCAGCTTATAGCTTTTTTGTCTTTCTTTTCCTTTCCTGCTGTCTTTCTTTTTGTTGTGTTGCTTTTGTTTTGTTTTGTTTTATTTTTTTAATGACATGCTTTAATTCCTTTCTCTTTTATTCTGTGTGTATCTTCTATAGGTATTTTCTTTATTGTTACCGCATGAGTTACTTAAAATGTATTATATTTATAACCTATTTTTAATTGATAACTTTATTTCATTTGGACACAAAAATCTACTCTTTTACTACTCCTTGCACACATACTTTATATTATTGATGTGAAAAATACATCATTTTATATTTATATTTCATATACCCATTTATATTTATATATCTTTAATGTTTATATTATAATAATATACTTTATAATTATAGTTATTTTTAACACTGTCTTTTAAATTCTATATTAGAGTTAAAGTGATTTATGTACCACCATTACAGTGTTACACTATTCTGTATTTGTCTATACATTTACATATGTCAGTCAGCTTTATACTTTCATATGGTTTTGTTTTGCTATCTAGTGTCCTTTTATTTCAATTTGAAGGACTCACTTTCACATTTCTTCTAAGGCAGGTCTAATGGTGATGAACTCCATGAGGTTTTGTTCATCTAGGAAAGTCTTTTTCTCCTTCATTTTGAAGGACATTTTTGCTAGATATAGTATTCTTCATTAGCAGTATTGTTTGTTTGTTTGTTTTTTCTTTCAGCACAGATGTTTTATTTGTGGTTGCTATAAGGCCTCCATAAAACATCTTATAAATATTACATTCCATTTTAAGCTATTAACGACTTAACTTGAATTGCATACAAACACTCTACACTTTAACTTCTCGTCTCCACACATTTTTGTTATATGGGTTATGTCACAATTTATATATTTTATATATGTTGTATCTATTCACACATTGTAGCTATAGTTATTTTAATACTTCTGTCTTTTAACCTTTATACCAGAGTTAAAAGTGATTTACATACCACCAGTACAGTATTAAAGTATTCTGAATTTGACAATATTCTCACCTTTACAGTGAGTTTTATACTTTTATAAGTTTTCAAATTATTTCAACTTGAAGAACTCTCTTTTGCATTTCTTGTAAGGCATGCCTAGTGGTTATAAACACCCTTTTTTTTTTTTTTTTTTTTTTCCCTCAGAAAAGTGTTAATCTCTTCTTCATTTCTGAAGAACATCCTTGTGGGGAAAATTATTATTGGTTGGCAGGATTGGGTTTTTTTGTTTGTTATGTTTGTTTGTTTGTTTGTTTTGTTTTGTTTTGTTTTCCCCATCATTTTGGATATATCAAATATATTATCTTACTCTTTCCTTGCCTGTAAGGATTTTGCTGAGAAGTCTGTTGATAAACTTATGGGGCTCCTTTTTATGTGAGGAATTATTTTATCTTGCTGCTTTTAAATATGTATTTTTGTCTTTGATTTTAGACAGTTTTAATGCATCATGAAGAGGATCTTTTTAGATCGAATATTTTGGGAGATATATGAGCTCCATGAACTTAAATTTCTAGATCTTTTCTTATATTTGGGAAGTTCTTAACCATTATTTATTTATATAAGCTTTCTGCCCCTCTTTCCCTCTCTTTTCCTCTGGGGGTTCCAATAATGCATAGATTATTTCTCTTAATTCACATAGGCTTTCTTCATTGTTATTTTTTTTTTTTCTTTTTTGTTGTTGTTATTGATCTTCTGACTGGATATTAAATGACCTATTTATGAGCTCACTGTTTCTGTTTTTCTTTGAGTCTGTTGTTGAAGTTCTCTACTGAATTATTCAGTTCAATAATTGTGTTCTTCAATTCTAGAATTTCTATTTCTTGTTTCTTATGGTCCCTTGATCCATGGAGACAAGACTGGCGCCTAAGTCCACTGGAGAAGGCCTTGGTTTTGAATCTGTGGGTGGGCCTGGTACTTGAGTCCAAGGTGGTGGGCCTGGAACCAGAGTCTGCAAGGACAAGCCTAGATACTGTGTCACTGGGGGCTGACCAGATACCAGGTACTCCTGGGGTAAACCTGGTTACTGGGTCTTTAGAGGCCAGCATGGCACTGGGTTGGTCCAGCCTGGAGTCTGGAGTCTAACCTGATACAGGGATGGGCCAGGAGACTGAGTCCATGGGAGCCCACCTGGAGCCTGAGCCACAGAGGCTGGCCTGACACTGGTGCAGCTCTGTGCTGGAGTCTGCAATAATGTTGGTTACTCCCTTTACTCTCCCCACCACAGGGAAAGTGTCTCTCTCCACACAGGGGGTGGGAAGAAAGTGGATAATATGAAACTGTCTTTCCTACCCTCTTCAATGTGTCTTCTCTTATTTCTGTGCTTCTCCCTGCAATCATTTACCTGGAATTCATAGCTTCTGTGAAGGTATTTTTGTACATGGATAGTTGTTCAAATTGATGTTTCCTCAAGGGGATGATCACTAGAAACTCCTATTCTACCAACTTGCTGAAGTTACTTGCCTCTCCATCCTTCGTTTTAAAAACTACATACAATATAATATAAATACAATAAATACATAGGCCATTATTATATTAACCAATCAAAAAATAATTGTTTCAAATTTTAATCTGTTTATTAACCATTCCAATCACAGCTATGTGTTATAGAACAGAGAAAGTCCTACAATAATTTATCTGATCAGTTTTATTCTTCCTATATGAATGTTGGGATGTGGCATTCTTCTTTTACTGGGTTACAATGAGTATACTAGAGATAAATAATTTATGTGGAAAGAGAAAAATTAGTTGAAAGATACTAAAAATTGGGGGGATTACATTGAAAATAATCTGGACCAGTTTATAAGTTTAGCATGACATCCGGCCAACAGTCCCTGATACAAATGCTCCAACTTCATATAAAATGTCTTTATAGACAGCAAAGAAGATATAAACACAATTATTTAAAATTAAGGTATTAATCTACAATTTTCCTCATACTGATGGAATATTTGTTAACTATATTTTATCTAGAACACCACGGGTTTGAATTGTGTGGGTCCACTTAAAGATAGATTTTTTTCCCAAAGTAAATACTACAACACTACATGATTCACTGTTGGTTGAGTCATGGATGTGAAACCTCCCATATAGAGGAACTGCATATTTGGAGGGCTGACTATAAGTTATGCAGATTTTCAGCTGCAGAGGGTCAGTGCCCCACGCTTCATATTGCTCAAAGTTCAGATGTACAATGAGGAAGACAATGGTTGGCTTATCCATGTATATCAATTATCAATTTATTGCCCCTCAAAATTCACCTTTCAGCATCTGGTCTCTAAAATTGTACTGGACTCCTTAAGCACTTCTTCTTTACAGTGAGCACAGTGTTAAGCTTTATCTACAGAGTGTACTAGAAGGATATAGTAGAAGGAAGGGTGTTTTTATTGCTCATTATGGTGTGTTGTGGGGTTTTTTAATTAATTAATTTTCTACTCCTGCTGCACAGTCAGAGGTGCAGCTATGTGGAGACATCTAGTGGTGACCTGTCCCAGCCGCATGCCCAAAGCACACAGTCCCGCAACAATAGACCACCCAAATCTGGATTCAATGACCACCTTCCCAACTCTTCCCCAAGCAGACACTGCCAACTCCAGTCCTCTCGTATGAAACAGTGCCCCAGTTCATTTCAGGCAACGGCACACCAGCCTTGGCTTGTTTGTACCCTAGACGGTTATTTCCTACTTGACTGACTATAGTAGACCAGCTCTAGCTCATGAAACCCAGAAAATATCTATGCTATCCAGTGACTGCACCACACCTTCTCCAATGAGGTTCTAAGTCCAGCTTTGAGAAGAGAAGGCTTCCCTTTTTCAGATTTTTCTCCCTCGGGTATGCTCCTTCAGATGTAGTGTGGATTTTAGATATAAATTTGATATCTTAATAGTTAATCTCCTCTTTAACATAATCATTCTTTATATCCCTTTGAAATAACTCTGTAGGTTGTCTCCTGATTAGAGTCAGGCTTATACATCATGCAATTCTTTTTGAAAGAAGAGGTTGACCCATTTCAAAAAAGATAAAGTTTTTATTTTTGTTTTTGGGTTTTTTTAACCAAACGGACTCAGGTTCCAAGCCAGATAAGAATAGAAATTAGGCCACACCCCTGACCCTGCTGACACCATTTTTGATGAAGGAAAGTTCGTGTGATAAGAATAATAATCTTTCTTCACCCTACCATTGTTTTATATTTTTATTTAAATTTCCAGAGGGGTGGGGTAGAAAATGAGACTAGATAAGTGTTGAAATGTCATGGTGTATTGTGAAAATTGTAATCCATGTTAGTAAACTGTAAAATAATTAGATAAACAAAAGCAATATATAGAGCAAGAAAGGCATTTGTCCCAAGGATGTATAAGACCAAATTGAGAACAAAGATTTTGGCTTAGGAATTACTTAAACTTTGATACGCCTCCTTATTCCTCTTATCTGGAGAATAGAGTAGGAAAAGTATGTATTTGGAAGAGGACATACAACTCACTTCTGATTCTTGACTTTATCTCTGATGAAGAAAAAAGCTTGTTTACTCAAAAGGTTTAGGGAACTTTGGATGAGATTTATGAGTCTTTGAAAAGATATATCACAGACAATCTATGACACATGGATTTCTGTGGTAAAGGTGGTCATTAATTGCTACATTTTAGTGTGGCTTGCTTCATGTATTGATCTACTCATTTGGATATAGCCTTGATTTTCAGAGATACAAGAAGTATAGACCCTCTGCTCTAACCCAGCTCTTAGGATGGACATTTCCACCCATCAACTTAGATACCTGGGTTCCCTGCTTTGATAAATTAGTTTTCTTAGAATCATAGATTTTACTATATATATAAAATATATCTGAACCTCCAACTTACATTTACAAGTTTTATATAAAATCATCTTCTGTGCTATAATCTTAAACTCTCTAGACTTATAAAATTATACTACATGTGTTTTCACTAACACTATAAAACTGGTAGTGTTTGTGTCGGGGTTGCCACAAACATTCAGTTTGTAAAAGTGCAATATCTGCAAAGTGCGATAAAGTGAAATGCAATAAAATGAGGCCTGCCTGTACACTCTTAGGCTGAAAATTACATCTTCAGAGGTTCTAGACAGAAAATATAAGAAGAGCAGAAGAGTGTGCAAGTCCTCTAAAACTTGAGAAATTTCCCTCATCCCATTTCTATTACATTTGAAATTTTTAATTTTAATGTACTAAATCCTTTCTGAGTATCTATTAAACAGTGGAGGAAGAAAAAGGTGTAACCTCTCCAACAGGGACTGCTCTAGATCAAGGGTTGGTAAACTATGGTGTATGAGCCAAATCTGGCCTATTGCCTGGTTTTGTAAACAAAGTTTTATTGGAACAGAATCATGTGTATTTATGTGCATTTACATGTTGTCTATTTGCTTACATATTGATGTCACTGAATTTTAGAGTTGGAGAGGGCCATAAAGATCATTCATTATTATTCTCCCATTTTATAGATGAAGAACCTGAGGTTTAAGGGAGTTATGTGACCAGTCCAGAATAATACCAGTAGCCAATTATGTAACAAGAGCCATAAATAATCCACAGCTCTTTTCACTTTGTTGCTACATCTGCTACCTTTATTTTCTAGCACAGGGGTCCCCAACCCCCGGGCCATGGACCGGTACTGGTCCACGGCCTGTTAAGAACTGGGCCGCACAGCACGACGTGAGCAGTGAGCGAGTGAGAAAAGCTTCTTCCGTATTTACAGATGCTCCCCATTGCTCACATTACCACCTGAGCTTCTCCTCCTGTGAGATCAGTGGCGGCATTAGATTCTCATAGGAGCACCAACCCTACCGTGAACTGCGCATGCAAGGGATCTAGGTTGCATGCTCCTATGAGAATCTAATGCCTGATGATCTGAGGTGGAGCTGATGTGGTGATGCGAGCACTGGGGAGCAGCTGCGAATACAGATTGTCATTAGCCGAGAGGTTTGACTACACAGAGACCATAATAAATCAACTGCTCGCAGACTCATATCAAAACCTTATCAGTGAGTGGCAAGTGAAAACAAGCTCAGGGCCCCCACTGATTCTTCATTATGGTGAGTTGTATAATTATTTCATTATATATTACAATGTAGTAATAATAGAAATAAAGTGCACAACAAATGTAATGTGCTTGAATCATCCTGAAACCATCCCCCCACCCCCCCAGTCAGTGGAAAAATTTTTTTCAATTAAACCAGTCCCTAGTGCCAAAAAGGTTGGGGACCACTGTTCTATCACACTTAGAGGTAGGCTAGGACATTGTTAGCTTGGGCCACTGGTCTGTCTTGATACTGACATGTGTCACTCCAAGGGAAGTAGAGAATACTCCATCTGTCTTTTTCCCTGTTATTGTGACCAGGGAGGCCATATAGTATACTAGGAGCCTCCAACAGCCTTGGTCCCTAAATGTCTCCATATAGTAGAACTCCAGTTGACTGGTTGGGGAATATGGTATGAATTTGAAATAAACTGTACTTTGAGGAGTGGTCAAAGATGGTGATGTAGGAAGTCCCTGGGTTTACCTCCTCCAACAGAGACAATGAATCTATACCTACATATAGAATGATTTCTCTTGAAGACCTGAGGGCTGATTGTACAGGTAGTGTACACAGAAGGACCACATAGAAAAGATGGAAAAACAGTATCCATGTTAACCCCGTCCTCTATGTGGCAATCTGTAGTAGGAAGGGATATTGCTGAGGGTCATGAGCACAGACTTGCCCACCCAAGGTCACAATGAAAAATCAGTAGTTTAAAGGGCACCAAGACTAAACGAGAAGTGAATTCATTTACTAACTCTAGGGATTCTGCCAAACAGGCAGAGAACTGCTGGAGTTCTCTCCAGGGTCAGAGACACCAGCAAGCACCATTGTTTGAGTTCCCCTTGGACTCCTCCTGGCCCATGCCTGCCTCAGCCCCAGCCAGATCACCAAGTTGGCCTTGGCCCAGGAACTGACCCCAGCCAGGGTCTGCTATAGCCCCAGCCAGGCTGCCAAAGTTTCCAGGTGCAAGCACTCTACCCACTGCCACTCCTTCAAGACCATGAGAAATAACTGTTTAACCTAATTCATAACAAAAAGTTAAACAAAATGAGGAGACAGATGAATATGATCCAAATGAAAAGCAAATAAAACCACAGGAAACAAGCCTTAATCAAATGAAGATAAGTAATTTACCTGACAGAATTCAAAGAAACAGTCATAAGGAAGCTCACCGAACTTGGGAGATGAATGGAGAAACTCAGCAAGAATCAGCAAAGACTTAGAGAATATAAAAAATAACCAGTCAGAAAAATACAAAATATGATATAAAAAGTACAATAGAAGGAATCACCAGCAGATTAGATGATACAGAAGAATGAATAAGCAATCTGGAAGATAGACTAGTGGAAATCATCAATTCAGAGCAGCAAAAAGAAAAAAAAAAATTAAAATAAGGATAGTTTAAGGGACTGCCAGATCAAGCATACTAACATTTGCACTATAGAGGTCCCAGAACGATGAGAAAGAGAAAAAGAAACAGAAAACTTATTTGAAAAAACAGTGACAAGAAACTTCTCTAACCTGGAAAAGGAAACCAGGCCTACAGGTCCAGGAAACACAGAGAGTCCCAAACAAGATGAATCCCCAAATATCTACACTTAAACATATAATAATTAAAATAGCAAAAGTTAAATATAAAGAGAGAATTTTTAAGGCAACAAGAGAAAAAAACTAGTCACATACAAAATGAAACCTCACAAGACTATCAGCTGATTTTCAGCAGAAACTTTACAGGACAAAAGGTAGTGGCAAGATACATCTAAAGAGCTGAAAGAAAAAAAAAAAAAAAACCTAGAATATTTTATTAGGCAAGATTATCATTTAGAATTGCAGGAGAGGTAAAGAGTTTTCCATGAAAGCAAAAACTAAAGGAATTCATCACCACTAGACTGACCTTACAAGAAATGTTAATGATTCTTCTTTAAGCCAAAAAGAAAATGCCACAACTGGAAACAAGAAAATATATGAAAGGAAAAATCTCACTGATAAAGGCAAATATATAGTAAAGGCAGTGGATCAGCCACATAAAAGGTTAGTATGAAAGTTAAAAGAAAAAAGTAAGAAAATAAACTATAACTACAGTAAGTAGTTAAGGGATACAAAAAATAAAAAATGTAAAATACAACAACAAAAACATAAAGCATGGAGGATTAAAAATACAGTGCTTTTAGAATGCCTTTGGACTTATACAACTATCAGCTTCAAAAGAATATATATATATATATATATACACACACACACACACATATGTATATATATATATATACCTCATGATAACCAAAAACCATCATCAAACCACAGGGAAGAAACCAAGAGAAAAAGACAAGAACAGAAAAGAACTACAAAACAACCAGAAAACAATCAAAAAAATGGCAATAAGTACATACCTGCCAATAATTATTTTAAATGTAAATGGACTAAATGCTCTAATCAAAAGACATAGGGTAAATAAATGGGTTAAAAGAGAGACCCCATCTATATGCTGCCTATAAGTGACTTACCTCAGATCTAAAGACATGCATACTGAAAGTGAAGGGATGGTAAAGAAATATTCCACACAAATGGAAAAGAAAGAAAAGCTGTGGTAGCAATACTCATATCAGACAAAATAGACTTTAAAACAAAGACCATAAGAAAAGGCAAGGAAGGGCAATATGCAATGATAAAGGGGTCAATCCAACAAAAAAATGTAATATTTGTAAATATTTATGCACACAACATAGGAGCACCTAAATATATAAAGCAAATATTAACAGAAATAAAAGGAGGAATAGCAATACAATTAATAGTAAAAGACGTTAATAGCCCAATTACAATACCAGATAGATTTATCCAGACAGAAAATCCATAAGGAAACACAGGCCTTAAGCAACACATTATATCAGATAGTTGTAATACATATATACAGAATAGTCCATCCAAAATCAGCAGAATATATATTCTTTTCAAGTGCACAGGGAACATTCTCCAGGATAGATCACAAGTTAGGCCACAGAACATATCTAAATAAATGTAAGAAGATTGAAATAATATTAAGCATCTTTTATGATCACGATGGTATGAAACTAGTATTCAACTACAAGAAGAAAACTGGAAAAACACCAACATGTAGAGACTGAATAGCATACTACAAAACAACAAATAAGTCAACAAAGAAATCATAGAGGAAAATTGAAAACTACCTGAGATAAATAAAAATGAAACACAACTCTTCAAAATCTATGAGACACAGCAAAAGCAGTTCTAAGTGGAAAGTTCATGCCAATACTGGCCTACCTTAAGAAATAAGGAAACTCTCAAATAAACAATTTAAATGTACATTTAAAGAAACTACAAAAAGAAAAACAAACAAAGCCAAAAGTTAGTAGAAGGAAGGAAATAATAAAAATCAGAGCATAAATAAATGAAATAGAGAAAAAAAAAAGCAATAGAAAAGATCAGTGAGACTAAGAGTTGGTTCATTGAAAAGGTAAGCACATTGATAAACTTGTACCCAGACTCATCAGTAAAAAGAGGGAGCCCAAATAAATAAAGTTAGAGATGAAAGAGGAGGAATTACAACCAATACCACAGAAATAAAAATGGTCATAAGAGAATATTAAACCACCAACATATTAGACCACCTAGAAAATTAATAAATTCTTATAAAGATACAATCTGCCAAGACTGAGTATGGAAAAATAGAAAATCTGAATAGACCCATTACTTGTAACAAAATTCTAAGAACTCCCCAAAACAAAAGTCCATGTTCAGATGGCTTCACAGGTAAATTCTACCAAACGTTTAAAAAGAGTTATTCCAAAAAATTGAAAAGAGGGAAACACTTCTAAATTCATTTTATAAGGCCAGCATTTCCTCAATACCAAAAAAAACATTTTAAAAAGAAGAAAATTACAGGCCAATATCCTTGATAACATAGCAGCAGAAATCCTTAACAAAATATTAGCAAACTGAATTCAACAATACATTAAAAGGATCATACACCATTATCAACTGTGTTTCATTCCACAGTTGCAAGGATGAATTAACACCCATAAATCAATCAATGTGATACACTACATTAACAAATTGAAGGATGAACATCATATAATCATATCAATAGAGGCAGAGAAAGCTTTTGACAAAATTCAACATCCATTTATGATAAAAACTCTCACCACAGTGGGTACAGAGGGAAGATACTGCAAAATAATAAAGGCCATGTATGACAAACCCACAGTTAACATCATACTCAATGGTGAAATGCTGAAAGATTTTCCTCTAAGATCAGTAACAAGGCAAGCATGCCTACTCTCACCACTTTATTATACATATTTTCAAAAGTCCTAGCCACAGCAATTAGACAAGAAAAATAAATAAAATACATCCAAATTGGAAAGGATGATATAAAACTGTCACTATTTGCAGATGACATAAAACTATATTTCTCTCCTTATATATAGAAAACATAAAGACTCCACCAAAAACTTATTAGAACTAGTAAATTAATTCAATAACTTTGCAGGATAAAAATTTAATATACAGAAATAAGTTGCATTTCTATACACTAATACAGAAATATCAGAAAAAGAAACAAAGAAGACAATCTCATCAACAATTGCATCAAAAAGAATAAAATACCTAGGCATAAATTTAACTAAGGAGATGAAAGACTGGTACTCTGAAATCTGTAAGACACTGATGAAAGAAATTGAAGAAGACACTAATAAATTGAAAGTTATTCTGTGCTCACGGATTGGAAGAATCAATATCATTAAAATATTCTTCTTACATGTAGCAATCTACAGATTCAATGCAATCTCTATCAAAATACAAATTTTTCTTTGAACTAGTACAAATAATCCTAAAATTTGTTTGGAAACACAAAAGACCCCAAATAGCCAAGGCAATGTTGAGGAAAAGAATACAGCAGGAGACAACATGCTCCCAGACTTGGAATTATACTACAAAGCTATAATTTACATATACAAAGTAATCAAAACCAATATGGTACAGAGAAAAATCAGACAAACAGATTAATGGAACAGAATAAAAGTCCAGAAATAAACCCATGCTCATGTGGTCAATTAATCTAAAACCAAAGAGAAATAATATAGAACAGGGAAAAGACAGTTTCTTCAAAAAATCATGTTGGGAAAAATGGATAGTTATATGCAAAAGAATCAAACTGGACCACCTTCTTTGACCATATACAAAAATAAACTCAAAATGTATTAAAAACTTACATGTAAGACCTGAAACCATAAAACTCCTAGAAGAAAACCAAGGCAGTATGCTCTTTGACATAGGTCTTAGCAATATTTTTTTGGATATGTCTCCTCAGGGAGAAGCAACACAAGCAAAAATAAACAAATGGGAGTACATCAAACTAAAAACTTTTGCACAGGGAAGAAAACTATCAATGAAATGAAAAGGCAACCTACTGAATAGGAAAAGATATTAACAAATTATACATCTGATAAGGGAGTGAAATCCAAAATATATAAAGAACTCGTACAACTCAGTATCAAAAAACCAAACATTTCAATTAAGAAGTGGGCAAAGGCCCTGAATAGACTTTTCTTTTCCCAAATGAGACATACAGATGGCCAATAGGCACATAAAAAGGTGCTCAACATCACTAATAATTAGGGAAATGCAAATCAAAATCACAGTGATATACTAACTCACACTTGTTAGAATGGCTATTATCAAAAAGATAAGAAATAAGTTTGTCAAGGATGTGAAGAAAAGGGACCTCTCATGTACTACAGGTAGAAATATAAATTGGTGCACCCATTATGGAAAACAGTATGAAGTTTTTTCAAAGAACCATAAATAGAACTACTATAACAGCCTTAACCCTAAGCCTAACCTTAACCCTGACATATATATATATATATATATATATATATATATATATATATATATATATATATATATATATACACACACACATACATATATGGAATATTGCTCACCCATTAAAAATAATGAAATCTTGTCATTTGCAGCAATATGGATGGACCTGGAGTGTATTATGCTAAGTGAGATAAGTCAGACAGAGAAAAACAAATAATGTAAGATTTCACTTATATGTAGAATCTAAAAAACAAAACAGATGAACAAGCAAAACAAAACAGAAGCAGAATCACAGATACAGAGAACAAACAGGTGGCTGCCAGAAGGGAGGAGTGTGGGCAGATGGATGAAATAGGTGAGGGGAATTAAGAGGAAAAAATAATCACGGGGATAAAATGTCCACATAGGGACTATAGTCAGTAATATTGTAACAACTATGTGTGGTGATGGAAGGTAACTGGTCTTATTGCAGTGATCATGTCATAATGTATAAAAATGTTAAATCACTATGTTATACATCTGAAACTAAAACAATATTGAGTTAATTATAACTCAATGAAAAAACATAAAAGACATTTCTGGGATATTTAAGATTACTATTATTTGGCAATTAACAACATAGATAAAACAAATATCATTAATGCATTGTCGTATACAAATACCCACTCCCTGCCAAAAAAAAAAAAATTACCTTATATTAAGCCACCAAGATTTAGGGAGTTTTCCTACATCAAATATTGTCTATCATGATCAATATACTGCCTTTTCAAGACTATGCATTCTAGACCGGTAAATATTTTCAAATATGAAATTAATTCTAACATTTTAAATTAAAATGGCTTGCTATAATATATAGAATTCACTGTAGCATATTATTCCACATAGAATTCTGCCTTCTTTAATATTATTGCATGTACTTAATATTGATCATAGCTTTATAATAGGTATCTTCTGATGGCATGTCTATTCAGGTTGGAGAGAATTTACATAGGATATATTAAAGGTGACATAAATAAAACACTTTGTACAGCTGGAAGTAAAAGGACCATTTGTAATTTAAATCCTTTATATACAACTTCTTGTTTAAAAGACCAAGTCCACTGAAGCAATTATGCAGTGCAATGCTTGTGAACCATTAACACGCTCTATAACAAAGTCCCATTAATTGAAGCCATACATTTTAAATTGTTTCGAACTTCCTTTGAACTATTTAGCTCATTTGCCTTGTATTTTTTTACTTTTATGCTATTTTGGTTTACATAATTTGATGTTATCAACTTAAAATGTATACTATGACTTTTGTTCATGCATTGCCTGCATCTAGAAATTTTATGGTGGACACAATTTTAACACTTTTAAAATAAATTAATATCTTTAAAGAGAGATATTTTTCAGTGAGAGCTCATCAACTTCCTTGTAAATGTTTCTATTAAAGCTTTTCTATCAGCTTTACTTTTCTCTATAAACATGCATGAAGAGTGGCATACAAAGGAATAAAAGTTGAATTACATAAATACTGAAAAGGCCCTCAGTTTTATTAGATATAACTATCATCTTCATTTCATTTGTGTTATTGTTTCAATTTGCTATTAAAATTAAATGTCCATGTTCTTTACTGATTTGTATTTCTTAAAGTGTTTGATTATTCTCTTTTTTCCTCAAGTTAATCTTATTGTCTCATGGTCTTAATTATTGTGTCCATTGCCTTACATGTATACCTTATTTTGTTTACCCCTATTTGATGTATAACTAATTTGACTTAAATAATAGGATTTGTAATTATATGAATCACTTTATTGAATTTTCTTAGATTATTATTTTTATTTCCCTGCCATTTGGAAATACAGATTTTAATCAGATAAATATAGATTTATTTTACATTTTAATATTTAAAATGTTAATCAGAATATTTATTAAAAGACCTATATAAGATTACAAATTATAATTAGGAGCTCTTATCTATCCTCATTTAATCTGATTTTCACCTATAATTAAGATGCCCAGACATCAAAATTTTGCTTGGGATAGGCCCCATTTATACCTATTACCCCGGCATTATGGTTGCTAACATTTTCCTTTCATTGTCAAGTGTGGGAATTGTACAATGAATTATATGATCACCCTACCAATAATCATTTTGATAACATTTTTCTTCCCAACACTACATGTAGTAGAATAAATGATAAAACCATCTTCTAACCCTGACATCCCATTTTTGAAAGGAATTTAAGGAGAGATAGGCATCAGGATGGTCATATTAGAAATCATCATCTCCAGAATTTCTATGGATAAGAAAATGTCCTAGAATGAAAATGTTTTGAATCCTATCTACAGCTTCTCACTGGCTTTTTCTCATATTCTCATGATCTTACCAATTTCCACCTAATGTGAAAATACAGTTTCACAATTTAAAAGAGAAGCCTCTGAAAGATTCTGCAAGAGTTGCCATCAATAGTAAGGACTGATTTTTCTATAATTTACTGTAAACTCTTACAACATAGTGAGATGCACAGATGTGTATAAATTAGCTGGAATTTATGTCCTAGAAGCAGACAGTTAACATTTAAATTAGCACAATTAAAAGCCCACAATCCAGAAATATTATGTAGTATTTTAATGAATTTAATCAAAAATCTACCATGGAAAGGAGGATTCCACAACCTTCAAATATTGCTATCTAAAGGTACACTATAAGCTCTGTTAGTTAAAATAAAAATGATAGAAAAACTGATGAAATATGTGTCAATATGTGTAGGTTATCTAGCTAGATTGTGTAGACACCTCCAACTTGGCCTAAATGTTACATTATAATCACATGAACCCATGAGCTAGTGCCCTTCCAAGTGATTTCTAGGCTGTGACTCAATTTCTGTGTCCTGTTTCTCACTTAGGGATCCCATCATATGACATGACCAGATGTTTAGCTGATTCTAACATTAGACTTATCCTATCTGACTGAAGTATACTTTGCATGCAATGAATTCACAAAAAGAGTTTGTATAACTATTCTGTCTGTTTGTGGATAAATATTTGAGAGAAATTTCAGTTATTTTAATTAAAACATGAGTCCTGGCAACAAGGTTTTTGGTAAGAAGCTCATAGCCCTCCTCTACCTTCAACTATTGGACCTAGCTTTATGAAAGGTCAAATTGGATGAAGATGATAACACACACCTATATGGTTGTTGTTTTTTTCATGGTCAGTGCAACAAGGGATTCCTTTCTTTCAAGAGTCATGCCTGTTGTCTCTGAGTAGGACTTGAAAGCCATGGCTGTTTGTACAAAGCATCAAGTCAGTTGTCCATTCATTATTTACCTATGTTTTCACAATGCTAATAAGCAGGGAACTGTACAACCCTAGGGTAGCAAGGAGACAAACAAACAGGCTAACTTATAAAATTGAGTCATCAGTTCCTAGATAACCAGGTTACTACACAGATTTCATTTTGGACTGGTACTGTTTTCTAATTTTCTCTTTAGTGCAAATTTTGTTAAGCCCTTTCATTCTCTGGCCTTTCAAAATCTATTTTACAATAAATACTTCTCCTCTCCTTGAGACTAGTTTAAATGAGTTGCCTGACAGATCATTTAGCACCGTTTCCTCTGCTTTGTCAAACTTTTCAAGTAGAGAGGTTACCTCACATTGATTCAGTTTTTTTATTATCAACTTAGTCTCTAGCAATTCCCAATCTGAATTTAGGAGGAACTGCTGTCATATGATTCCCTTCCTATTCAAAGAATCTCACTGGGTTCACATTGAAAGGAACTAGACAAACCTCCACTTCCAAATTTTCATGGGAAACAAAGGAATACCTATGGCTAAAATAGTTTTTTCTAAGCCACAATTAACTGTAAGCACAAAAGTGTAGACATCAATGTACCCTAATTCAATATAACTAATTTGCTGTAGCTGAGTGCTATAGAGTATAACAGAATTACCCCATTGGCAGTCTAGATCCACTCATAAAAACCAGAAAGGTATTGCTAGTGGTTAGGGCATACCATTAATGATGAAACGAATTCTCTCCTACTCTGTAGATTTATGCAGATGGCAGGGTGAATGTCCAGGTACATCCGCCTTCTCAAGCTCTTTCTCTCCAACCTGCTTCATGTGAAAAGAAAATGCTGTATGTGCCACTTCATATTCATATTTTCAATTGTTGAGATATGCACGTTCTGAAAAACCTCTGTATTAACTATAACAGTCCCAGAGCTGTCAGCCCCACGGCTTAGAAACTCCATGGGTCAAGGGTAAAGGAAGTTTAATTCCTTTCACTGTGTGTTGTTAGAAATAGTAAATATATAAGAATTGTACTGATATTTTGCTTAATATGAATATTTCCGTTACAGTATTTTAGTTTGATAACTTAGGGAAATTGAGCTTTATAATTTTTTATAACTTTATGAAGATTTTGTTATACATTTCCGACATTAAAAACATAATTTATTGAGGTGAAATTCACATAACATAAAATTAACCATTATAATGTGAACAAGTCAGTGGCATTTGGTGGCTTCACAATGTTGAGCAACCACCACCTCTATCTAGTTCCAAGACATCACCCTCACTCCAACTCTTAGAGTTGGACTCTTAGAAGAGTCCTTCTAGCCCCTGGCAACGTCCAATCTGCATCCTATCTGTATGCATTTATCTATTCTGGATGTTTCTTATTAATGGAATCATACAGTATATGATCTTCTGTGTCTGCCTTCTTTCACACAGAAGGATGTTTTGGAGGTTCATCCTTGTTTTAGCGTGCATCAGTAATTCATTCCTTTTGTAGTTGGGTAATGTTTCATTGCATGTATATACCACAATTTGTTTATACATTTATCACATGATGGACATTTGGGCTATCTCCACCTTTTGGCTACTGTGAATTGTGTTGCTATGAACGTGCATGTACATGTACTTGTTTGAGTACTTGTTTTCAGTTACTTTGAGTACACAGTTGACACTTGAACAACAAGAGGGTTAGGGATGTTGATCCCCTGCAAAGTTGAAAATTCACGTATAACTTTAGAGTCCACCCTTAGTATCTGTCACATCCACAGATTCAACCAACTGTGGATCTTGTAGTACTGTATTTACCATTGAAAAAATCCACATATAAGTGGACTTGCACAGTTCAAATCCATGTTGTTCAAGGGTCAACTGTACATCTAGGAGTGGAACTTCTGGGTCATATGGTAATTCTATGTTTAAATTATGGAGAACTGTCAAACTTTTTCCTATAGCTTCTGAAACATTTTGTATTCTCACCAGTAATGTACAGGGTCCCCATTTCTCCACATCCTCATCAGCACTTATTATTTTCTATTTTTTATATGCATCCTAATAGATATGAAGTAGAATATCACTGGGGTTTTGATTTGTTTGCACTTCTATTCCTAGTTCTCTGAGTGTTTTTACCATGAAAGTGTGCTAGAATTTGTTAAATTCTTTTTTTCTGGGTTAATTGAGATGACCATTTTTCTCCCTTCTTTTTATTGATGTGCTGTATTACATAGGTTGATTTTATCAATTAACCACCCTTGCATTTGGAGTAAATTACACTTTTCATACTGTATAACCCTTTTAGTTTGCTGTTAGATTCAGCTTACAAGTATATTGTTGAGGATTTTAGCATTTACGTATAAGGGGTAATGTACTGTAATTTTCTTTTTTTGTGATGTCTTTATCTACTTTTGGTATTAGTGTACGTTAGCATCATGGAATGAGTTAGGAAATGTCCCTGCCATTTCTATTATTTTTAAAATGAGCTCGAGATGAATTGGCGTTTATTCTTTAAGGTTTGGTAGAATTTATGAGTGAAGTAATCTGGTCCTGGGCTTTTCTTTGTTAGGAAGTTTATTATTATTATACTACTACTGTTTCATTTTTTACTTGTTAAGAGTCCTTGTAGGTTATCTATTCCTTTGGAGTAATTTTTAATACTTGCATGTTTCTAGGAATTTTTCCATTTCATGTAATTTATTTAATTTGTTGGCATACAAATTCAATTTGTTCATAGTAGTCCCTTCTAAACCTTTTAATTTCTCTATGGTAGGAATTAATATCCCCACTTTCATTTTTAATTTTAGGTATTTTGTCTCTTCTCTCATTTTGCCTTGTCAGTTTTGTTAAACGTTTCTCAATTTTGTTAATATTTTCAAAGAACAAATATTTTGTTTCATTGAATTTCTCTATTGATTTTCTTTTCTCTAATTCATTTACCTCTATTCAAATCTTTATAATTTCTTCTGTTTTGTCAGTTTTGTGGGGGATTTTTAACATCTTTATTGGAGTATAATTGCTTTTCAATTGTGTGTTAGTTTCTGCTTTATAACAAAGTGAATCAGCTACACATATACATATATCCCCATACCTCTCTCTCTTGAGTGTCCCTCCCACCCTCCCTATCCCACCCCTCTAGGTGGTCACAAAGCACCAAGCTGATCTCCCTGTGCTAAATGGCTGCTTCCCACTAACTATCTATTTTACATTTGGTAGTGTATATATTAGTCCCTGTCACTCTCTCACTTCATCCCACCTTACACTTCACCCCTCCCCGTGTCCTCAAGTGCATTCTCTACGTCTGCATCTTTATTCCTGTCTTGCCCCTAGGTTCTTCAGACCCATTTTTTTTTTTTTTTTTTTTTAGATTCCATATATATGTGTTAGCATACAGTTTTTGTTTTTCTCTTTCTGACTTACTTCACTTTGTATGACAGACTCTAGGTCCATCCACCTCACTACAAATAACTCAATTTCCTTTCTTTTTATGGCAGAGTAATATTCCATTGTATATATGGCCTACATCTTCTTTATCCATTCATCTCTCGATGGACACTTGGGTTGCTTCTATGTCCTGGTCATTGTAAACAGAGCTGCAATGAACATTGTGGCACATGACTCTTTTTGAACTATGGCTTTCTCAGGGTATATGCCCAGTAGTGGGATTGCTGGGTCATATGGTAGTCCTATTTTTAGTTTTTAAGGAACCTCTGTACTGTTCTCCATAGTGGCTATATCAATTTACATTCCCACGAACAGTGCAAAAGGGTTCCCTTTTCTCCACACCCTCTCCAGCAATTATTATTTGTAGAATTTTTGATCATGGCCACTCTGACCAGTGTGAGGTGATACCTCATTGTACTTTTGATTTGCATTTCTCTAATGATTAATGATGTTGAGCATCCTTTCATGTGTTTGTTGGCAATCTGTACATCTCTTTGGAGAAATGTCTATATAGGTCTTCTGCCCATTTTTTGATTGGGTTGTTCGTTTTTTTGATATTGAGCTGCATGACCTGCTTGTAAATTTTGAAGTTTAGTCCTTTGTAAGTTGCTTCATTTGCAAATATTTTCTCCCATTCTGAGGGCTGTCTTTTCATATTTTCATCTTGTTTATGTTTTCCTTTGCTATGCAAAAGCTTTTAAGTTTCATTAGGTCCCATTTGTTTTTATTTTCATTTCTCTAGGAGGTGGGTCAAAAAGGATCTTGCTGTGATTTATGTCATAGAGTGTTCTGCCTATGTTTTCCTCTAAGAGTTTTATAGTGTCTGGCCTTACATTTAGGTCTTTAATCCACTTTGAGTTTATTTTTGTGTATGGTGTTAGGGAGTGTTCTAGTTTCATTCTTTTACATGTAGCTGTTCAGGTTTTCCAGCACCACTTATTGAAGAGGCTGTCGTTTCTCCATTGTATATTCTTGCCTCCTTTATCAAAGATAAGGTGACCATATGTGCGTGGGTTTATCTCTAGGTTTTCTATCCTGTTCCATTGATCTATATTTCTGATTTTGTGCTAGTACCATACTGTCTTCATTACTGTATCTTTGTAGTATAGTCTGACGTCAGGGAGCCTGATTCCCCCAGCTCCGTTTTTCTTTCTCAAGATTGCTTTGGCTATTTGGGTTCTTCTGCATTTCCATACAAATTGTGAAAATTTTTGTTCTAGTTCTGTGAAAAATGCCAGTGCTAGTTTGATAGGGATTTCATTGAATCTGTAGATTGCTTTGGGTAGTATAGTCATTTTCACAATGTTGATTCTTCCAATCCAAAAACATGGTATATCTCTCCATCTGTTTGTATCATCTTTAATTTCTTTCATCAGTGTCTCATAGTTTTCTACATACAGTTCTTTTGTCTCCTTAGGTAGGTTTATTCCTATATTCCATGCAAATGGAAATCAAAAGAAAGCTGGGGTAGCAATTCTCATATCAGACAAAATGAACTTTAAAATAAAGACTATTACAAGAGACCAAGAAGGACACTACATAATGATCAAGGGATCAATCCAAGAAGAAGATATAAAAATTGTAAATATTTATGCACCCAACATAGGATCACTTCAATACATACGGCAAATGCTAACACCCATAAAACGGGAAATTGACAGTAACACAATCATTGTACGGGACTTTAACACCCCACTTTAACCAATGGACAGATCCTCCAAAATGAAAGTAAATAAGGAAACACAGCTTTAAATGACACATTAAACAAGATGGACTTAATTAATATTTATAGAACATTCCATCCCAAAACAACAGAATACACTTTCTTCTCAAGTGCTCATGGAACATTCTCCAGGATAAATCATATCTTGTGTCACAAATCAAGCCTTGGTAAATTTAAGAAAATTGAAGTCGTATCAAGTATCTTTTCTGACCACAATGCTATGAGACTAGACACCAATTACAGGAAAAATTCTGTAAAAAATACAAATAATTGGAGGCTAAACAATACACTACTTAATAACCAAGAGATCACTGAAGAAATCAAAGAGGAAATCAAAAAATACCTAGAAACAAATGAAAGTGAAAACACGGTGACCCAGAGCCTATGGGATGCAGCAAAAGCAGTTCTAAGATGGAAGTTTATAGCAATACAACCTTACCTCAAGAAACAAGAAAAATCTCAAACAAACAACCTAACTTTACACCTAAAGCAATTAGAGAAAGAACAAAAAAAACCCAAAGTTAGCAGAAGGATAGAAATCATAAAGGTCAGATCAGAAATAAATGAAAAAGAAATGAAGAAAACAATAGCAAAGCTCAATAAAATTAAAAGCTGGTTCTTTGAGAAGATAAAGAAAATTGATAAACCATTAGCCAGACTCATCAGAAAAAAAAAAGGAGAAGACTCAGATCAATAGAATTAGAAATGAAAAAGGAGAAGTAACAACTGACACTGCAGAAATACAAAGGATAATGAGAGATTACTACAAGCAACTATATGCCAGTAAAATGGACAACCTGGAAGAAATGGACACATTGTTAGAAAAGCACAACTTTCCGAGACTGAACCAGGAAGAAATAGAAAATATAAACAGACTAATCACAAGCACTGAAATTGAGACTGTGATTAAAAACCTTCCAACAAACAAAAGCCCAGGACCAGATGGCTTCACAGGTGAATTCTATCAAACATATAGAGAAGAGTTAACACCTATCTTTCTCAACCTTTTCCAAAATATAGCAGAGGGAGGAACACTCCTAAACTCTTTCTAATAGGCCACCATCACCCTGATACCAAAACCAGACGAACATGTCACAAAGAAAGACAACTACAGGCCAATATCACTTATGAACATAGATGCAAAAATCCTCAACAGTTTTGTGTTTTGATTGCTCTTCCTTTTCTAGTTCCTTAAGGTATATTGTTAATTTGAGCTCTTTATCCTTTTTCAATATAGACATTTACTGCTACAAATTTTCTGCTTAGTACTGCTTTTACTGTGTCCCATAAGTTTTGGAATGTTGTGTTTTTGTACTCATTTGTCTCAGAGAGCGTTTAGTTTCTCTTGTGGTTTCTTTTTTGTCTCATTAGCTAAGAGTTTGTTAACTAATATATATTTGTCAATTTTCCAGTTTCTCCTCTTTTATTAATTTCCAGTTTCTTTCCAGTATAGTTGGAGGAGATATTTTGTATGATAGCAACATTTTCAAATTCATTGAGACTTGTTTTTTGGCACTAACATATCATCTACCCTGCAGAATGTTCCATACGCCCTTGAGAAGAATACATATTCTGCTATTGTTGGCTGTAGTATTTTATATATATTAGATCTGATGTTTACTTTTGTAGTTACCTTTACCAGAGATCTTTACTTCTTTGTACAGCCTTGAGTTACTGTCTAGTGTCTTCTTTTGTAATGATAAATTATTAATTACTTAGGCATCATATGTATATTTGATGTATTTAATGACAAATATGTGTAAACTTAAAATCATGAGCAAATTATAATATTCATATAACTAGGAATTCAAAATATTTTTTGTAAGGATAAAGACTGCAAATTAATAACATTCAAATCAATGGAATATAATCTTTCTGATATATATATGTAATGTTGAATTTTTTAGAGCATATTTAGGTTCCCAGCAAAATTGATTGAGTGGAAGGTACAGAGAGTGTTCATATACCCCATGACCCCACATGTGAGTACTCTACCTCATTATCAACATCCCCCAACACAGTGGCATATTTGTTAAAATTGTTGAGCTTACATTGACACATCATAATCACTCACAGTCCAGAGTTTATATTAGAGTTAACCCGCATTTTTTTATATTATAGAGCTTGGTATAAATATTTAATGATATTTGTCCATCATCATATCATACAGAGTATTTTCACTGCCCTAATAAACCTCTGTGCTCTGTCCCTTCATTGCCCCCACCAAACCCTTGACAACCACTGATCTTTCTCAGCCGCCATAATTTTGTCTTTTCCAGGGTGTCATATAGTTGGAATAGTACAGTATGTGGCCTTTTCAGATTGGCTTATTTCACTTCGTATTATGCATTTAAAGTTCCTTCATATATTTTCATGGCTTTATGATTCATTTTGTTTTAGCACAGAATAATATTCCATTGTCTGAATGTACCACAGTTTATTTGTCCATTCACCTACTGAAGGACAACTTGGTTGTTTCCAAGTTTTGGCAATAATGAATAAAGTTGCTACAGACATCTATATACAAACTTTTGTGTGGACATAAGTTTTCAATTTCTTTGGGTAGATACCAAGGAGTGCAATTGCAGGATCATATGATAAGAATATCTTTACTTTTGTAAGAAACCACCAAACTGTCTTCCAAAGTGGTTGTACCATTCTGCATTCCCATCAGTAATAAATGAGAGTTCCCGGTGTTCCACATTCTGGCCAGCATTTGGTGTTGTCACTGTTCTGGGTTTTGGCCATTATAATAGATGTGTATTGTTGTTTTAATTTGCATTTCCCTGATGAGATATGTGAAACATCTTTTCTTATACTTATTTGCCATCTGTATATCTTGTCTGATGAGGTATCTGTTATTGTCATTGGCCCAGTTTTTAAATTGGGTGGTTTGTTTTCTTATTTTTTTAGTTCAATAGTTCTTTCTTTATTTTCTATAACAGTCTTTTATCAGATGTGTCTTTTGCACATATTTTCTCCCAGTCTGTTGATTGTCTTCTATTGACATTGTTTTTACAATTTTTTTTTAATTTTAATGAAGTCCAGCTTATCAATTATTTCTTTCATGTATCTAAATTTCATCACCATACCCAAGGTCATACAGGTGGTCTCCCATATTATTTTCTGGGACTTTTATAGGTTTGTATTTTACATTTTGGTCTACAATTCATTTTGAGTCAATTTTTGTGAAAGATATAAGGTCTGTGTCTAGATTTATTTATTTTGCATGTGGACATCCAGTTATTCCGGGACCATTTGTTGTAAAGACTGCTTTTGCTCCATTGTATTGCCTTTGCTCTTTTGTCAAAGGTTAGTTGACTATATTTATGTGGGTCTATTTCTGGGCTCTCTGTTTTGTTTCATTGAGCTATTTGTTTATTCCTTTGCCAGTACTACACTGTCTTGACTACTGTAGCTTTATAGTAAATCTTGATGTCAGTCCTACAACTTTGTTCTACTTCAATATTGTGCTGGCTATTCTGGGTCTTGTGCCTCTTCATTTAAAGTTATTATCTCAGTACTCTGATCTATCACCTCAGCAAAGTAGAACTAAAATGACTGGCGAGTTCTGTCTTCCATGATACTAAAACTTTAATATTTCCTATCATACTTGTGGTCAACTGTTATGTGCAGTTAACAATATAAATATTCTAATTGTTAAGAACAGACCTGTATACACAATTATTAAATTACTCAGCATACCTTTCATTGGATTCTCTATTCCTTTAGAATAAAATCTGTAGATTCCATGCACATTCCCATAATCTTGACTATTTTATCTCTTTCAACTAAACTTGTGTCATCAGTTCTGTCATATTGCAATAATTGTTACCATTTGCAAATTGTGTGGCTTTGGACTAACTACCTCTTGGCTCAAACTGATAGCCCCTCCTTATTTTTATGCCTACCTCCTCCTTAACATTCATCAATGTGAAACTTCACCTCAGTCAGGGAGTCTCTGCAAACTGAATTAGCTTCCCCCTCATTTGATTCTACACAACATCACAAACTGAACTCAGTCATACTTTTCATTCCATTTTATTCCACTGGTTTATTTGGTTAATTATTAAGAGGATGGACTGTGGTGCTAAACTTCCTGGATTGGAATTCTGACTTTACCACTCACTAGCATTGGAAACTTAGTCTCTCTGTGCTTCAGTTCTCTCAACCATAAAATAGTCAATAATACTAGTACCCACCTTATATATTTTTAAGAAGATAAAATTAGTTAATATATAGTAGAGACTACAGAGATGTCATCTAAAATAATATGGTAATATTATATGTGTTAAATATCAATAATAATAACCACAACGGCATATCATAATCATCATCGTCATCATCATCATCATATTGAGAGGTCCTTGAGGAAAAATATGATGTTTTTCATCTCTGTAGATTTGGAACCAAGCCAAAAGTCATTCATAAAGTAATTTCTCAATAAATATCATGAGAGTGCTAAACAATTGAAGTTTAAGTTGTACCCTAAAACTCTAAAGTGACCTTCACTCATTTCTGAATCAATTATTCACACAAACACCAATTCTTCAAATTAAATATGGACAAAATTTATGGAAGATGGTACAGACAACCTCTTTTTCTTAAGCAGCATATTTAAGTAGTGTTGAGTCCTGAGAAACCACACCTACTTTTGCTTCAAACCTATTCTATTGCTCTTATCTTGAATTGGAAGAATATGACCTCCTGGACCAAAGATTTCCTCACTATGTGGATCTTTGCACACTCTTCTCTTTTACTCTGTCTCCAGTCTTGTTCTGATTTATGTGTCTTCCACACATATACAACCTATATATTCTAAAATCTTCCCAACTTAATGGAATTATGTACCCTTCTTCCGTGATGCATTGGCTCCCTTGTTGTTCTACTACACTTATTACACTGTGAGAATTTATCTGTGCATAAGTTTTACTAGTCAGTGAACTTCTTGAGAAAATAGATAGATAATAGATAGATAAATGACAGCTATTGAAATAAATATTATTCATCTTTATTTTACCATAATTGTGCATTGGCTTGACCTAAAGTAGATGCAAAATACATGGTTACTGAGTTGAAGTGTTAAGACATGAACCAATGTCCCTCTTGATAATGAGTCAGTAATTTCTAGCTCTGTTCAACTACATGCTACTGTAGAACTTAAAATTCTATGTTGTATATGATATTGTCTATTACTTTTCATTTTCCAGTTTGCAAGGAAAATAGTAAACAGATGCTCATCATGGTGCATTATATTATTTTGAACTGTTATTCTCTTGACTTTCTGCCTTAGCTATGATTATCATAAAGTGGAAAATGAAATATTAATAAACATGATATATTTGGGCTTTTTGAAAAAAAATTAGTGTTCCTTTAAATACCATTTTATTCTAATACCAATGGAACCTTGCCCACAAGATAGTTTTTTGAGATACCTATTCTTTTTTTTTTTTTTTTTTTTTTGATACCTATTCTTACAGAATATATCTCTTAGAGGAATAACAAGCACAGTTCACAAACATTATAGGTCATATTTATAAAATTCATGGCTGCATTTTTAAATACTCTCTTGTAACTTTAACACCTTTGTACTATATTGAACTGTTAAAAAGAGAACAGACAGTACAAATCTGTGAGATTCTATCATGTTTTACATTCCTTGCATAAGAAAATAAATTTAACCAGTAGGATTCCTGTATGTTCTTCTTAAATGGTTATCAGATAGATATTGAAATATAGGCTTAAAATATATAAATATAAGCTTAAAGCTTATATAAGCTTTTATATAAAAATATAAGCTTGTACTTAGAAGCATATTTAAAACAGTAATTTTAACTAATAATAATTTCATTTATTACAAGAAAATGACCCTTCATTTCTTACCCTCTATTTTATAAGTAATACACCCATTTTAGAAAATAGCTTCAATCTATTTTTGCTAAGAACTTTCTCCAAGAAATGTTTTTAATATAGCCAAGTGTTTTACTTAAAAGTTAATTGTTTTGAAAGTCATAGCTCCTTGAGGCTACCATTTAAAGGTTAGAAATATATATTCTTAACATAAGAAATAACATTTTCTTAACAAACAAAAAAAGCAAAGATTTTTTTTTAGTGGGTGAGACCTAAATAGCCACTATCTTTTTTTTAAATTAATTAATTAATTTATTTATTTATGGTTGTGTTGGGTCTTCGTTTCTGTGCGAGGGCTTTCTCTAGTTGCGGCAAGTGGGGGCCACTCTTCATCGCGGTGCGCTGGCCTCTCATTATCGCAGCCTCTCTTGTTGCGGAGCACAGGCTCCAGACACGCAGGCTCAGTAGTTGTGGCTCACGGGCCTAGTTGCTCCGCGGCATTTGGGATCTTCCCAGACCAGGGCACGAACCTGTGTCCCCTGCATTGGCAGGCAGACTCTCAAACACTGTGCCACCATGGAAGCCCCGCCACTATCTTTTAATAGGACCCATTTTACAAGGTTTTACAAGGTGTTGACAAAAAAAAAAAAAGGAATTTTAATTTATTTGACTCTAAAAGTGGTTAGCTTTTATTGAATTTTTCACCATATTTTTAAAAAGAAAAAACAATTACTTGTCATCTCAAGCAAACATATATTTAATGGAGAAAATCTCAATAATTCTATTTATTTATGTAGTTGGAGAAAACAAAAGTGATGAAGGTGAGTTACTTAAGATGTCCTCATCATAATTTCCACCACTCATAATATTTTATGGACCTTCTTAAAAAGAAAAAGATGAAGGAGGTAAATATTTTTACTCTTATTAACACCTTTAATATCTGGAAACTCTATTAAAATAAACAAAAATACTGTCAAAAATTTATCTTCAATAAACAATTATAATTACTAAAAAAAAATGAATTATCTTCCAATATAGTGAAATTTAAACCGAAACATTGGAGGATATAGAGAACATGAACAAACATCCTTAAATCTTGGGAAAGCTGTAAATTTCTCTGAAAGTTTAAGACTCATGAAATGTCCATTGACAAATCCCTTAAAGAGACTTAATCTAGGGATTTGGGTGATCTAAATGAGAATAAACAATGTTCTTATTTCAACCTGGACCCATGTCACAAGGTAGAGAAGTTGGAGCTAAAGGAAAAATTATGTAAATGTGCCATCTTCATCACCTGTGACATACCTCTAATCTGAAGGAAATTGCCAAAGGTGAGCTGTGGCACATGGTGAGCATGAGTGAAGAGAGACATTCACATGATCAACAAAGCTGTACAAAGGTGTAAAGGCTGACAATAGAGTGGAACAGGGCAGGACACCAGAGAACACAGTAGTATTGCTAGCAAGATCTTAAGGTGAAAAACTAGAACTGAAAATGCTGGCTGCTCCATCTTGTCTCCTCCAACCCCACCCTCATTTTCAAAATAAGACAAAATAAAAATCAAACAAGCAAAACAAAAACAGCAACAAAAAAACCCAACAAGGTAGAATAACCCTCACTTAAAATTGAATAACAACTACTTATGAATTGACAGGGGATGCTTAGAGTAGGAAGAAATGCTAGTGTCTATATTTGTTAATCTCCCAAATAAGAAGTAAAAAATTTATTATATAAAATTCAAATACTAGATAAAATGGGTTTTTTAAATTTAAAAACTTTGTTTTTTGCAGCAGCAGCAGCAGCAATTTAGGTTAACAACAAAACTGAGGTAAATGTACAGAGAGTTTTCCCATAATCTCCCTGCCCCAACACATGCATAACTTCTCTTATAATCAACATTTCCAACAAAGTGGTACATTTTTTACCAAGGATAAGTCTACATTAATATATCATAATCACCCAAATTCATAGTTTACCTTTAGGGTTTATTCTTGATGTTGTAAATTCTATGGGTTGGCACAAATGTGTAATGACATGTATCCATCATTATAATGTATAGAGTGTTTTCACTGCCTTAAAAAACCTCTGTGCTCTACCGATTCATCTCTCTCCCTACTACCCCTGGAAACCACTGATCTGTTTAACTGTATCCATATTTTTGCCTTTTCCAGAATGTCACCTAGTTGCAATCATATAGTATGTAGCCTTCTCAGATTGGCTTTCACTTTGTATTAATAATATGAAATTAAGTTTCTCCATGTCTTTTCATGGCTTGAAAAGACATGGAGAAAACTTTTTTTAGCACAGAATATTCTTTGTCTGGATGTATCACAGTTTATTTAACCATGAACCTATTGAAGGATATCTCTGGGGTTTCCAAGTTTTGGCAATTATGAATAAAACTGCTATAAGGAGTTTTTGTGTGGATTAAGTTTTCAACTCCTTTGTGTAAATACCACGGAGAATGATTGTTGGGTTAAATGATAAGAGTATATTCAGTTTTGTAAGATAGCTCCAGACAGTCTTCCAAATGGCTGTATCATTTTGTATTCCCACTGGTAACGTATAGAAGTTTCTGTTGATGAAAATAAATAGTTTTAACTTAATTTAGTTTCTATTAATATTGGTGTGTGTGTGTGCTTGTGTGTGTGTGTGACTTTGAGGATGTATAAGGGATATTTTCAAAAATTATCTAAATTCCAACAGTTGTAGTTTTATTTTATCCCCTTCAGGTCCTTTTACCTCTTTCAAAATCAAGTAAAATTAATTTTTTAAATAAAAATGGCCGCATTGTTTTAATATAATTTATAGTTATCTATCTTTCTCTCTGTATATATGCAAACATAAATTCTTGAGATTATATTCAGTAGATATATTAATGATAATTATGGAGGTAAAATTTGGGGTGAATTCTTGTTTCTTTACACTTTGTACCCAATTCCCTATTATAATCTTATAAGTGTATAAGAGACAATGCAGTTTCCCTCTGGATTTTACCTTGATGAACCTGTTTTGTTCTTCCCCCATACTGTCTTCATTTTGACAATTTCCCCATCCTTCTGGCATCCAACACTCTTGGTAGTGCTCTCTAATCCTACCAAGTTGTTTTTGTCATATTTTCTTAGCTCCCTTTACCTCATCACATCACCCAAGGGTTTGATCTCTGACAAAACAGTGAAAATTAAAGGACATAAGACATAGACTGGGAACACTGAAGGGCAACCATGTAGGCAAAGAAGAGATTGGAGAGCACAGGGTGAAAGCTCTACTCCTGGAGGAGAGACAGAAACACTTGATAGGGTCACACCCTTGAGTCAAAGGCCCACCGTGTACTCTTAAAACTGAGACTTAATCAAAAGATTAGAGAACACCCTGTCCAAAGCCTACCATCAAGTTAATAAACTTTCAGTAATAATAACAGTGGTTATAGCTCAGGAATCTGTAAGAGACAGCACAAAGGGAAGCCCCAGAGCTAAAATGGGAGACAAAAGCAAGGTCACCAGACGAATCTGAAACCTCTGGTGTCCATAGATACAAGAAATGTCAAACACAACCCAGCTCAGTTCCTGACCAGTTTAACATAATCCTCATACTGAAGCCCAATTTTCCTCAATAGTCATTATTCTACACATGTCTGTTTTTCAACCAAAAATTATAATTATGCCAAAGCACAGTCTCAAGAGATAAAGCAATAATCAGAACACATTTAGATAGGACATAAAATGTGGAATTATCAAAGAATTGTAAATAACTATAAATAATATAAAAAAGTTTCTAGTTAAAAAGGTATACAATATGCACTATATGATATTGGGTATGTATCTGCACAGAAATAAAATCTATATAAAAGAATATATAAAACTACATAAAAGAATCAAAAGAAAAAGCTATAAATCAAAAGCATAGTAAAAGAAATGAAGAATGCCTTCAAAGGCTAATCAGTAGACTCAATACAGCCAAGGAAAAATTCAGTGAAATTTTTTTGGAAATAGGTCAATATATAAATTGTCCAAATGGAAGCATAACAAGAAAAAAAAAATGAATGAAAAAAAAGCCCATGTCAGTACATACAAGAACTGTGGAACAGTATCAAATTGTGTAGCTTACATGTAATTGGAAAGTCAACTGGAGAGGAGAAAATGAGACAGAATAAATATTTTGAGTACTAGTGGCTGAGAATTTTCCAACACTAATGAGAAAAACCAGACCACAAATCTAAGAAGCTTAGAGAATACCAAGAAGGATAAATACCACCACACACACACACACACACACACACTCACAACTAAACTAATAAACAATAACAATAAAAAAGAATGCTTAAGCCTTTCGAACTGCAGAAACAAAAGACAAAGAGAAATTCTTGAAGGTATCTAAAGGAGGAAATAAAACTCACATCTACAGAGAAACAAGAATACAAACTTCAGTGAATTTCTCAGAATCCATGCAAACAAGAGGAGAGTGAAGTGAAATATTTAACATCTTTAAAGAGAAAGAAAAGGAAAGGAGAGGAAAGGAGAGGAAAGAAAGGAGAGGAAAGGAAAGGAAAGGAAACCCTTCCCACTCAGAATGCTATACTCAGTGAAAATATTCTTTAAAAAAATGAGAAATAGAGATTTCTGGCAAGTCATCAGTACTGCAACACATTATTACAAACAGTGGCTAAAAAAAGGAATTTATTCTCTTAAATTTCTGATGGTCAGAAGTTTAAAATTAAGAGTGTCAGCAGAGTTGGATTACTTCTCAAGCCTTGAAGAGAAAATTCATTCCCTTGCCTTTTCCAGTTTCTAGGCACTGCCTGCATTCCTTGGCTTATGGTCTATTTCTCCATCTTCAAAGCCAGCAACACAACATCTTCTCTCCTCTCTGACTTCCTGCCTCCTCTTATAAGAACTCTAATGATTACCTTTTGCACACCCAGATAATCCAGGATCATTTCCCCATCTCAACTTGATCACAACTGCTAAATTATTTTCCCATCTAAGGTAACATATTCACAGGTTCTAGGAATTAGGACATAAACATCTTTGGGAAGAACATTTTCCAACCTACCACCCTCAACGAACAAAAACTAAGGGAATTCATTGCCAATAGGCTTGTTGCATAATAAATGTTAAAACAAGTTCTTCAGGCAGAAGGAAAATGATATGTGTCAGAAACTTGAATTTACATAAAGAAATGAAGAGTGTCCAAAAAGGAATAAATAAAGATAATAAATATTTTTTTTAGTTTTGTAATTAATTGCTCTAAAAGAGTTAAATGTTTGTAACTGATAAAATAAAATTTATACTTTAAGTCAGGGCAAGAAAATTTAAACATAAAATTCTCTCTGTGCCCATTTGGGCCTCCTACCTCCCTCCTTAATGTGCAGTGTACATCTTCATCACACATTAACTAGAGCTTCTCAAAGATGGGAGTGTCTGCTCAACTGTAAAGATCAATTTTATTTTCCTTTTTCTGAGGCTAGAAATGTAAGTTCTTAAAAGATTAGCATTCCTTCCAAACTATATAGGGGGTCAGAGTGACTTACTGCTCACTTTGTATGTACTTACCTAGACTATGTATCTTTGGTTAACTTTATGTAAAATATTAGTATGTAATTTTTGGTCCTTTGTCGCAAAAATGTGTATGACTATGCCTTTGACTTGTAACAGGTGGAACAGTTCTTAGAACTTTCTGAATGTGTATAATCTTCAGTTTTGCTCAAATAACATTCTCTTTTTTCTTCTTGATTGTTAACTAATTTTTCATCTATATAACATATGTAAAAATGAAATAAATGGCAACATCACAAAGTACAGAAGGGAGGAATAGGGACTATTTTTCCATAAGGCACCTGTACTACAAGTGAAATGTTGTACATTATTTGAAGGTGGACATAGTCTATTTAAAAATGTATATTGTAAACTTGAGGGAAGTCACCTCAAGACTTAAAAGAAAACATAAATGACAAATAAAGAGAGGGCATAAAATAGAATGATTAAAAATGATCACTTAAAACCAGAGATAACAAAAATGGAAAAAAAATTAAGCAATGATAAAATGCATGGATATAAAACTGTTAGAGATATAGATGACTTTCACCCAACTATATCAGTAGTTACTTTAAATATGAATGGTCTAAACACACCAGTTAAAAGAGAGAATTTTAGGATGGATTTAAAAAGTAATACTGAACTATATGCAAGAAACTCACTGTAAATATTAAGACTCAGGTAATTTAAAAATAAAGTGATGGAGAAAGATATATCACGAATTACTAATCAAATGAAATTTGTTGTAGCTATATTAATTTCAGACAAAGCCAGCTTTGGAACAAGGAAGAGTAAATGTGATGGTGGAACCTTACATAATAATAAAGTGTTCATTTCTACAAGAAGATGTAATGTCGAGTCACACACAACATTAGGGACATTATTATTTCATGTAAAGCCAATATTTGGGAGTAAATCATCATTTTTATGACATCCGTAATATTTGTCTACAAAAGATCTGTTGATTGATTCATTGTTTTAATATTTGTTGAGACATTTTTATGAACTTGGTAATATTAATAAGCATTTGGAAAATGTAGTATAGTAATGTGTAGTAGAGTATAAGAGAAAAATAGGAACAAAAACAATGAAAAAACAAAATTTACCTGGAATAATAACAGTGTGTCAACTTTCTTTAGGAGTATGTTTTGATTGCATTACATTACTTTTAAACCTTCCTCCAAGGTGTGTCATATCTGTTCTATTTCATACTTTGTATCTACAATTCTAGAAAACAACAACAACTTCTATATTCTATATTGTTGGTCTCCTCCAGTCCCTCACTGGCTCCTCTGACCTGGGAATCTCCTCATATTTTTGGACTAACAAAATAAAAAAAATATAGAATTATTCTAGATGGTGTCTTTATCATTTACAGTAGAGAGTATTTTCTTTTCCTCAAATTGAGCCATAAATAAAGGTTACTATGTTTTACATGCCAAAGCCATACATAGAGGAATAAGTGTTTACTAAAATAGAAATTAGTTTGACTGAGCTGGTGTCAAGTTTCAAAATAAGTATGATTTAGTGATGCATTTTATAGACAGAATTTTTTTACTGTTCTATATAAGGCTGTATATAACTTCTATTAAAAAATATATTATACTTTTTAATAGAAATGTCCATCTAATATTCTAGTATTTTTCAAATATTATATTTCATAGAAATAAAAGATAAGATCATTAGATATGAAAATACTATTACTATGAATTTTGTAAACTAAATTTTATATCAATTACCAGTATTTAGGTATGAATTAAGAAATTGTTGAATCATGTGACACTAGCTATTTTCATCTTCTTGTATTTGAAAATAATGTCTTGAGTGTCATGGTAAATCAAATTCAATTCAGTTAAATTTTATTTTAAAAAATTTTGGATTTCCTACTAAATGCTACTCTTTGGAGATATCTTGTATGCAACACAAACATGTTTCCCATTTTCCTGGATGTCATAGGCAGCCTCTAATATGGCTCTCAATCATGTCCCCACCTGGTGTTGATGACTTTGTACAATTCTCTCTAATTCAATACAGCCTGAACATAGTGACTCACTTCTAAAGAACAAGATTCAGAAAAGTGATGGAATGTAACTTCTGATAGAGAAGAAGTTGCAAAAAGAATGTGGCTTTTGTCTTGGGTGCCCTTTCTTGCCCTCTCTCTGGCTCACTCTGAAAGAAGCCACCTATCATGTTGGGAAATGCCAGGGAGGAACTGAGGCCCTTAGCTGAATGGTTTCTTAGGAATCAAATCCTTCAAACAACCACATGATTGAATTTGGAAAAAGATCCTCTCTACCAGTTGACTTTTCAGATGAGACTGCAGTCCTGGCTAAAAGTCTGAACCCAACATCATGAGAAACCTTTAACCAGAGGCACCCAACTAGGTCCTACCCCACAGAAACTGTGAGATAATAAATGCTTGTTGTTTTAAGTGGCCACATGTTGAGTTATTTTGTTTTACAGCAACAGATAGTTAATATAATGGAATGTAAAATCCACAAGAGTAATGAAACATTAAGTAAGCAATATTGCTACAAAGCCAATAATTTTACCTACCCTGTCCAATTGTGGAAAGACTCCATAAAATTGACTTCTAACTTGGATTTTGTAGGAAGAGTATAACATTGGGTCAGAGAACAAGAACTCTTATTTAATAATATGTGCACCTAATTATTAACATAATGGGAAAAATTAGGTGTAATAGTTCTCTTCATTATTTGAAGTTCATAGAGCACAAATGACTGGCATATAGAAAAAAAGTTGAAACGAATGGTCTAGTCTAGTCTTTGTCATATTGAGTCTGCTTCTGTCTCAAGCTCTTTGGGGATCAAGTGCCTGGTGGGTGGGGAATGAATGATGTGCTCTTTCCAGCATCTACCCTGCTTTCCTCTTCCAGCCTTTCCATAAGGGGTCAAGTGTGCAGCGAACTCTCCCCACTCTTTATGTTCTCACCACCTACAAGGCAGGGGCCCCTCCCACCTCAGGGATGTAGGCAGCTTGTGTTTTGGCCTCAAACTTCCATCTCTGTTTGTCTTGTTGCCTGCCCTGGTGCTAAAATTCTACACAAAATTCATTATTTAGAATATATGTATTCTGGGGACTTCCTTGGCAGTCCAGCGGTTAAGACTTCACCTTCCAATGCAGGCGTTGCAGGTTCAATCTCTGGTCAGGGAGCTAAGATCACACATGCTCGTGGCCAAAAAAACAAAAACATAGAACAGAAGCAATATTGTAACAAATTCAATAAAGACTTTAAAAATTGTCCACGTCAAAAAAAAAAAAAAAATCTTAAAAAAAAGAATATATATATTCTGAAATAATTTATAGTTAAACCAAATATATTGTGGAGTTTATTGATACATTTAGGCAAGCATTCTGCTTCACAAAACGACTTTTACAGACAGCTTGGAATATCCTGTATTAGAAAATGTTGTAAGAACTTACATTATTATATTTCCTAAACGTGAACAATTGCATTTACTACATAGAGATCTTTTTTTAATAGCTACTATTTATTGAAGGATTTCTATATCAGAGGCTTCATAATTTTTTCCTTTCCTAGAGGACGTAGCATTGGTACAACATTGTGTTGACTAAAATAAATGTGTGAGTTGTGAGTTGTTTTATTTGGGGCTTACTGAGGACTGTAGCCCAGGAGACAGACTCTTAGATAGCTCTGAGGAATTGCTCCAGAGAAGTAGGGAAGGAAGGTCCGTATTACACATGACTAGTGAAAGAGGATACATGCAGTCAACACACATTTTGGCAGAAGATTGTTGCTAGTCATGAGGAGTAGAAATCCCCATTAATGAGTTTAGTGCTTTTATAGACATGAGAAGATGCAAGAAATTGGGATCATAAAATCTTCTCCTGAACATACCTAACTATCTGAAGGCCTGTTCTGCCAGTTTTTGCCAGAGCACAGAGGGCCTCATTCCTGATCTCCACCCTGAATTCCTTTCAGGGGTGTTGAAGGTCAGCAGCTGCAGTGGCTAATGATTTCATCCTTATAGAACCAGATGGTGAGTGATATTCTTTAGTTTGCAATTGGTACTATTATAATTTTTAAGTTTAAAGAAACTTAGGCTCAGTATGGTTATTACCTAAAATTACAAATTTATTTGAAGAGGTAGGATTTACACCCAGATCTCTTTTCTCTAAAGCCTGAAATATTTTCTCAGTACCACTGGAAAGAAAATAGAACAAGACAAAATATCATTTAGAGACTCAGTCTATGTCAGGATTTGCAATACTATGATTATGTTTTAATATATGAAGAAATTTAGAGAATATAGGAAATGAGAGAGTGAAACTAAGTTATTTTCTCATTTTAAGGATATCTGTGTTTAATTTAAGAAGTTGAACCAATTGTAATGTATTCAGTATTTCCTCTTCATGGATGATTTCTTTGTGATTGTAGACAAGAGGATCATCCCTGAACAAACATGAAGCCTTAAAGGTGAGAAAACTAGTTTGCATGTGTGTGTCACCATTCCTGGTACCCTGGTGAGGTGATAGCTGCCACTTCAGAATAAAGGGCCACACCCTTGGAGAGGAAATGTATCTGACTCATTCAAATGGCTGTTGTTTATGTGACTTGGTCTATTGAATGGAATTTGTGGAGGTTTTGTTTGTTCTTTCCAGAAGTGGAGAGGTGAGAGTTGAGTGGTAGCTAGAGCCCATACATAACCTGCATTTGACCTAAAATTACATTTTCCAGGAAATTGGACTTTGGACCTAAAACTGTAAAAATTCAGCAGCATAAAGCATAAAACATGCCCAATTTTTAATCAATGTAAATTACACTGCTAGAAGAGATGTATATATGCCACCAACAGCCGTATAATTTTTCAGAAAGATACTCTTTGAATAAACTCTTACAGTTAAAATTCAATGAATGAGATTTCAATGCACTTTTCAAATGAAACAGTTGAATGATTTATTAATTTTCTGAGCTTTCTGTTTTATTTAACTGAATGACAGACCTGTTACTTTCATTTCATCTGGCCTTGGAAGCTTCTGGGGATATTGCTAACTTTGTCTATTTCAAGCCCTATGAATAAAGTTTTATATCAAGAAAAAAAGATGGTATTAAAACCCAATTTTCAAGGTACTAGATCTCAAAGTAAATATGATCATGGTAAAAATTGAAATTGTAAGCATAACAACATTTAACCTTTGACAATGTTATTGCGAACTATTGTTGAAATATAGTAATTGTTTGCTTTAGCATTATATTATCAAGCTATCATTCTTTGGTCCTAATAATTACTAATTAATAGGTGTTTACTCATAGTTTTATCACTGTTGCCAACCTTCCCTGAATTAATAATAAAATCTTTAAATGTCATAATTCTGGTTCAGTATAATATACTGAAAATAAAGCTGCTTTTATTAGGTTCAGTTACGAGGCACAGTCCTAGAATTTCCTAAAGAGAGGAAAAAGTCTCTTTTACCTAACGAACAGCCTGAAAATAAAAAGCTGCTTCCCATATTTTACTTTTCCACAATCACTAAAACCCTTTCCCACTGTAATTAGAACTGTATCAAGGTCCTGTTATTCCCTTGATTTTGCTTTCACCAATGTGCATTATGTCATCCTAATCATATAGGCTCTTCGATCAGGGAGAGCTAATGCTAATGTCTAGTTCATGCCATCTCAAAGAAAATGCTCTAAAGTTTCTTCCTCATATGCCGATCTAATTAAAATTACTGCAGAAAACAAATGTGATACATGTAGCAGAGCACAGAGGTGTTTACATAGCAGTTTTCAGGTGTATAACAATACTGATTAAAGCACTAGATTGTTTATTTACTCATTATTAAGCAACTGGGCTCAGCTCGATGGAAAGCAAAGATAGAAATTTTGTTTAAATTATTCTTACGGGAGTTAAGTATCATTCAATAATGAACGATGGAAGGAACAACTGAAACAATCCAGCTGCAAATTAAACGATTCAATTATCTTGTACAATGTCTTGGACAAGACCAAATGCTGCTGTGATCTAAACGTTGCTCTTGTATTTTCCCATTGTCTGGGAATGCAGAAGTGCGCCCCTTGTATGTGATTTTAAAGAAAAGCACACTGATTTTAGTTCATTTATAAACAGGTGCTGATACAGGAGGAACGTTTTTGTGTTATTCATCTGCTTATCTAATTATTTTCCTGACTATTTGTCTCTTTCCCTGGCCATGTAATCTAAATGGCACACAATACCAGACCAAATAAACTGAGTATGGAATTAAAAATGCACAAACTGTGGAACAATGCAGTAATTCTAACATTTACATTAACTAGGCTTTGTTATTAGAAAGAGGATAAGGCATATTCATGTGGTCTGAAACTATATCTACATACCAGGTTCCTTGTGGTTGTCCAATAAATATTTACTGGTGACAGTGACTCAGCTGGTCTACCCATCCTTGGGGGAGGAAGCAAGCCAGAACACAAGGCATAGCTGTAATATCACATCACTGGGTATCAATCTCCTTTTACAAAATATGAGCCAAATTTCATAGTCTTACTTCCCACTCCCTTTAGAATGTGAGAAAATACTTTCATGTAAACATTATACTTCTATTATCTAAGTCTCACCCCCAGTCTTTGCACCTGCTTCTGATTTTAATTCTTACTGACAGTATTTGAATACACTCTTGAAATGAGTAGAAGCATTTTCTAATAAAGCTGTGCTCTACACTGTGACAAACCAACTTAAACAAAATCATGTAAAGACAATTCCATAAAAGCAGTATTTGAGTTGCCTTAAATGTGCACGTTAGTTCATTAATATTGATTATACTCAAACTGTTCTTGTCGCATTGTGCCATTGGTATGGTAGTCATAGAAAAGTTAAATAAGCCCAGGGAATTATATAATAGATGGTTCATCCAAAAAGGAAAGAATGTGCATTCATCTTGAATCATTGAAATGATTTTTACTTTACATTAGTATATGCCAGTGATAACAAACTCTTGTGTAGTGTATCAATTTTTCTCATTTTCTTAATCATCAGTTAATCAAACAATCAGCAGCTATTTCTTCTCTGTGTGCCATATCCCCTACTGGGATTTTTGGGGATATAAAGTAACTTATTTCAGTCTCTACTTCCTGAGCTGAGGAGATAAGCTATTTCAGGCTGGAAAAAGTAATATCATTACCAGGTAACACATAACAGAAATGAGAGAAGTATCACTCATTTATCACCTGAATAAATGCTCAGGAAAATTGGAAGCACAGGGTAACAAAGCAGAAACTTAAGACAAATGTTTCTTACAATGTTTTTAGGTCGGTTTAAAGAAACACAGGTAAAAAAAAAATGTCAAAAGTGTGAGGTGGGCAAATTCAATAGCTTTCTTCTGTGTCACTTGTTTCATTTTCCTATGGCACTCATCAAAATTCACATGCAATCCAGGTGCAGCCAAGATGCCTTGGCAAGGTTTCTGAGGGAGAGTGACTTTGATAATCAAGTTCAAGAGTATTTCAAGACTGGAGACAGACCTACAGAAATGCTACTGGTACAGCTGCTCTTTATTTAGCTGCCTGCGGTGTCTTTAGCACCTACCCTGGGTCTCCTTGGGCTGCCAGTTAATCACCAATTCTGTATAATGCCTTTGGTCTTTTTCTCCCAAGAGTAATAATGTCGCTGTGGTATTTTTGAAATAGAGATGGAAAAATGTGGAGACTGTATTCACAGCCTGCCCCTAGCACTCCAAGGTTACACATATATTTCAGCACAGCTTTTGTTTTCAGTGGAGTCTTTGTCTATTGCCCTGTGAGCTACTCATAACGATCAAGCGTGAAAACATCTTGACTGACACCTGCCTGGAGCTCCATTTAATGGATGCCTTCAGTCCTCAGATACCAGGAATACATTAAAATGTGTACTTTGCATGAAAACTTTCTGAGCATTTTTTTTCGTTCTGAATTGGTTGATTGAAAAAAAAAAAAAGTAGTTTGGAATAAGAATGTACAGTGACAAGAACAGACAACTGTGAAAATGAAGGAGGGGGAAAAAAACTGAGGAAGGTTAATGTTTACATAAGATAAGGGCCGTCCCAGGCTTGGTTGGCACTGTGAATGAGATATCTTTTTGCTAAAATTGTTAGGAAGAACACATATTCCTCAAAAAGACCCTTTATAAAGGCAAGCAAACCTAAACACCAATAAACTCTAATTGGATGGGAATAAGAGTTAGTAGATTAACCTTTAATTGCTTTACATCCATTATAACTTTGCTAATGTAAATTCTTCATGCTTAACTATACATCAGTTAATGGCTTATCATTTTTAAAAAAATCATCTGTTTGTGGTTTTCTTTGAACTATAAAAGTACTCAGCTTTTGTTGTAGAAAATTTGGAAAAAATATAACCAAAATGTCAATAATTCCATCAACCTAAAATAGCTAATTTACAAGATTGTTATATTACTTTAAAACATACACACACACACACACACACACACACACACAATGACTATGTTGTGTGTGTCTGGGTGTGTGTGTAAAATTATGTACATATAATAATTGATTTCTATTTTAGAATTTTCAAAATTCAACCCATTGGACATCAAAAGCTGGTTACATATTCAAAATATTTCCTCTCTGACACATATATCAGGGACTTGTGTATATATATATAAGGCATATGTGTATAGGTGTATATATATGACTTTTTTTTAGCATCTTTATTAGAGTATAATTGCTTTACAGTGGTGTGTTAGTTTCTGCTTTATAACAAAGTGAATCAGCTATACGTATACATATATCCCCATATCTCCTACCTCTTGCATCTCCCTCCCACCCTCCCTATCCCACCCCTCTAGGTGGTCAAAAAGCACCGAGCTGATCTCCTTGTGCTATGTGGCTGCTTCCCACTAGCTATCTATTTTACATTTGGTAGTGTATATATGTCCATGCCACTCTCTCACTTCGTCCCAGCTTACCCTTCCCCCTCCCCATGCCCTCAGGTCCATTCTCTACATCTGAGTCTTTATTCATGTCCTGCCCTTAGGTTCTTCAGAACATTCTTTTTTTTTTTTTTTTAGATTCCATATATATGTGTTAGCATATGGTATTTGTTTTTCTCTTTCTGACTTAATTCACTGTGTATGACAGACTCTAGGTCCATCCACCTCACTACAAATAACTCAGTTTCATTTCTTTTTATGGCTGAGTAATATTCCATTGTATATATGTGCCACATCTTCTTTATCCATTCATCTGTTGATGGACAGTTGGGTTGCTTCTATGTCCTGGTTATTGTAAATAAAGCTGCAATGAACATTGTGGTACATGACTCTTTTTGAATTATGGTTTTCTCAGGGTATATGCCCAGTAGTGGGATTTCTGGGTCGTATGGTAGTTCTATTTTTAGTTTTTTAAGGAACCTCCATACTGTTCTCCATAGTGGTTGTATCAATTTACATTCCCACCAACAGTGCAAGAGGGTTCCCTTTTCCCCACACTCTCTCCAGCAATTATTGTTTGTAGACTTTTTGATGATGGCCATTGTGACTGGTGTGAGGTGATACCTCACTGTAGTTTTGATGTTCATTTCTCTAATGATTAGTGATGTTGAGCATCCTTTCATGTGTTTGTTGGCAATCTGTATATCTTCTTTGGAGAAATGTCTATTTAGGTCCTCTGCCTGTTTTTGGATTGGGTTGTTTGTTTTCTTGATATTGAGCTGCATGTGCTGCTTGTAAATTTTGGAGATTAATCCTTTGTCAGTTGCTTTGTTGGTAAATATTTTCTCCCATTCCTAGGGTTGTCTTTTCATCTTGTTTATGTTTTCCTTTGCTGTGCAAAAGCTTTTAAGTTTCATTAGGTCCCATTTGTTTATTTTTGCTTCTTTTTCTATTATTCTAGGAGGTGGGTCAAAAAGGATCTTGCTGTGATTTATGTCATAGAGTGTTCTGCCTATGTTTTCCTCTGAGTTCGATAGTGTCTGGCCTTACATTTAGGTCTTTAATCCATTTTGAGTTTATTTTTGTGTATGGTGTTAGGGAGTATTCTAATTTCATTCTTTTACGTGTAGCTGTATGACTTTTATTTATAGTATTTTTTGACATTTGTACATTTAAAAATTTTTGTGCTAGTTTGTCAACATTTTTCTTTGTACTTTCTGCTTTTGCATTTCAATTATAAAGTTGATTATTGCTTCTGCCATATCACTTTGTTTTTCCTTAGGTATATGTAACTTCTTAAAATATATGTTTTCATGTTGCACCATACAGAATTAATGATTTCTCACATTGCTCTCATTATTACATTAATCTCAACTAAACTATTGGAGATACTCTTAATTACTGATTTAAGTTTTTAGAATCAAATCTGGTTCTTTCTACATCCAATATAAGCTCCGATCTTATCTCGTTACTATTAAATTCCTTCTTATGTCATATACCTCTTTTTTAATCTCAGTCCATTTAATTCTTATGATTTTTAGCTCATTATTATTTTTTACTTTTGTTGAGGATGCTAAGAAATTCTCTGTCATTCTCTACTTCAGCCTTGAGGAGATTGTTTTCAGAAGTATGCCTTCTTCAGAAACACTCAGATATATCCCCATCCTCTTGTTTCACAGTAATTGTGTAGATACCAAGATGATTTAAAAAAGTATTTGCTTGCACTCACATGAATAAAGATATAATTAAATGCTGTATTTTTCAACATTTAAGTTCCACATATTATTTGTAACTCCTTGTACACCTGGGAGATATTTCAGATCTTTCATATATTCAGGTCTGGGACAAGTTAAAGTACATATCTCTTAGCCAGAAGAATCCTGAGAAAATTTTCCTCAATCCAACTTAATAAACCATATGCAAGTGATCATTCTTCCAAGATTCTGGTGTAACTGGAGATGAGAGATGCTGAATTTCACTTGATATTTCTTATGACTAATCTAAGACTTTCCAAAAGTACTTGAGATGCTTCCCATTTGGTAGGATCATGGTCACATCCTGTTTCTAATGCACCCAGGACAAGTGAGATACAGGAAAAGAATTTCAACAATAGAATATAAGTTAGAAATTACAACACAGGAGAACTTTGAAAAGCATTACTGAGACTCTTTCTTAATACAAAAGACTGGAGTTTGCAACCAAATTTACAATAGAAAAAAAACTGTTCTTATCTAAAAAAGCTCTTCTTTTCTATCATTAACATTGGTGGGGAAAACAACAAGAATAACAACAAGAGTGATACGAGAAAGATCATAGAAGAGAATATCTGTGGCTATCCTCTAGTTTGCATAGTAGATAAAAAAGTAAAAAATGTATGAGTAGATTAAGCATATGGTGTGGAAAATTCCAAATATGATGTGATTTTATCTGGGGATTTTGGTTTAATCCCCAGATCTCAGCTTCCCTGTTACTGGAATTAGAACTTAACTGAAAATATAAGAATATTAATGTATATTCTTTAAAGTGCTTAGCAGATACAACAATAGTACAATATAATTTTTAAAAATGCTGTTCCTCAAAGTGCATATCAATTTTAAAAAATACTTATTTTCCCCTGATAGAGAAAAGTCTCGAAATTTACTGAAACTTGAAACTTTAGGTTTCAAATATGGTAACTCTCTGAAAGCAACCGGGTGTCTATGAATGCAAAATGGAAGTTATTAACGATGAAAAAGTACCCCTTGAATTAAGCACTTACTCTAGTCAAATCTAGATTTTGAAATTTAATTTTTTAAGGTTGATTGACCTGATTAAATATTATTGGGTCACATATTAACTGAGATATTTTATACCTCCAACTCCTTTTCATCACTTTTACCAAATTATTTCAGCAAAAACTTCATATACATTAAACTTGATGAATATCCAAGATGTTTTGAAAACATGAGGCTATCATCTGATATCATAACTGGTACTACTACTACTGTTAAAGACATTCTTGTTTGATCTACTTCTTTTCACCATTTGTGTGAATCAGGGCTGCTTAAATCTTGCAGGTTTATGCAATATTTTCATTCACTAAAGCTATGCTTAAGAATTTAAGAACCAATCATAACTCGGTTTTACATGCTGTCTCTGGCTCAATGGGGAACTCTCCCAATTCAATAAGTTGTGATTCTGACCTAATGTACAGTACTGGGAATCAGCATATGCCAGTTGGCATTACCCTGAAAAGTATAATGTCAGGTAAGCCAAATTAAAATATTATAACTGCATTCCTAAATTCTTTATTAACTAACAAATTTTGAACCTACATATGTATATGGCTAAGGCAAAGGTGTTTTTATTACCAAATCAAAAGTAAATCAAAGTAAAACACTGAGATAACACTACACACTTATTAGAAAGGCCAAACTCCAGAATACAGACAACACCAAACACTGGTGAGGATGTGGAACATTTACTGCTGGTGGAATGCATACTGGTGCAGTCACTCTGGAAGACAGTTTGAGATTTTCTTACAACACTAAACATACTTTTACCATACAGTCTAGCAACTGCATGTCTTGGTATCTACCCAAAGGAATTGAAAACTTATGTACACACAAGAGCTTGTATACAAACATTTTTAGCAGCTTTATTCATAATTGCCAAAACTTGGAAGCAACCAAGTTGTCCTTCAGAGGGTGACTAGATAAATAAACTAGGTAGTTCCAGACAATAGAATATTATTTGGCATTAAAAAGAAATGAGCTGGGGGACTTCCCTGGAGGTCCAGTGGTTAAGACTCCGCCTTCCAATGCAGGGAGTGCTGGTTCGATCCTTTGCTGGAGAGCTAAGATTCCACGTGACTTGTGGCCGAAAAACTAAAACATAAGACAGAAGCAATATTGTAACAAATTCAATAAAGACTTTAAAAATGATCCACATCAAAACAATTTAAAAAACAAAAAAAATTTACTAAGCTGTAAAAAAGCCCACCTGAAAAGGCTACACACTGTATGATTCCAACTGTACAACATTCTGGAGAAGACAGGACTATGGAGGCAGTAAAAAATCTGTCCTTGCCAGGGGTTGGGGGAGGGATAAACGGGTAGAGCACAAAGGCTTTATTTTTTTTTTAAACATCTTTATTGGAGTATAATTGCTTTACATTGTTGTGTTAGTTTCTGCTGTATAACAAAGTGAATCAGCTATACATATACCTATATCCCCATATCTCTTCCCTCTTGTGTCTCCCTCCCACCCTCCCTATCCCACTCCTCTAGGTGGTCACAGGCACCCAGCTGATGTCCCTGTGCTATGCAGCTGCTTCCCACTAGCTATCTATTCTACATTTGGTAGTGTATATATGTCCATGCCACTCTCTCACTTCATCCCAGCTTACCTTTCCCCCTCCCCACATCCTCAAGTCCATTCTCTACATCTGTGTCTTTATTCCTGTCCTGACCCTAGGTTCCTCCGACCCTTTTTTTTTTTTTTTTTTAAATTCCATATATATGTGTTAGCATACGGTATTTGTTTTTCTCTTTCTTACTTACTTCACTCTGTATGACAGACTCTAGGTCCATCCACCTCTCTACAAACAACTCAATTTCACTTCTTTTTATGGCTGAGGAATAGTCCATTGTATATATGTGCCACATCTTCTTTATCCATTTATCTGTCAGTGGACACTTAGGTTGCTTCCATGTCCTGGCTAGCACAAAGGCTTTTAAGGGCAGTTAAAATACTCTGTATAATTCTGTAAATGTGGATACATACCATTATACAGTTTTTCAAACCCATAGAATGTACAACACCAAGAGTGAACCCTAATGCAAACTGTGGACTTTGGTAACAGATGTACCACTCTGGGGGGGATGTGTTGATAATGGGGACTATGAATTTCTGGGGCACATGGGAAATCCCTGTATATCCCTCTCAGTTTTGCTGTGAGCCTGAAACTACTCTGAGAAAAAGTAGTCTTTAAAAATAAAAAAAAAGAGGCAAACTGAGATCAGTTCAAAATGATAAGAAAATCCAATCACAAGGATGTTCATGACCTTTGCTTAGAAGGCAAGGTGAAAACTATGTGACATTTAATCACTAACAGTGTTAAGAATCACAATCAGTCGCTTACTTATTACTACAAAAAACGTACATTATATTAAAGTGTATCTTACAAGTTGATTTTGTTATTATCCCCAATTCATCGATCATTATTTGGGACTCAGAACAGTAAAGTGACTTACCCAGGATCACATAGACTTAACTAACGTTACATCTGGTAGAGCTGTAACTGAAACCTATCTTTCACCTTAAATTCGTGTATCCTTTTTTTTTCTTTTATGCCTTCTACTCAATGGAGAGATTATGGAACTGAGAGCCAGTTACCTGGGTTTTAGCTCTGAATCTGGCAGTCTGAGCAAGTGTAATAGTCTGTTTTATTAAAATGACTAGAGAAACTTATAGACACTTCCTCAGGATTGTAGTTCATTCTTAGTGTACAGTAACCCACCTATGCTTGCTGCCACACAGTTCTTCCCCAGTTAGAAAAAGAAAAGCTAATTTTATATGAATTAGTCCACAGTTATGGAAAATACAATGAGTGCAAAGAGACAGCATGGAGGATGAATTTAATTTCTTTATCAGCTATGTACTTTTAGTATAAGAGCAGCCCGACCAGATGGAGAGAAATCAGAGAAGGCCTTTTAGGGAAATTATACTAGGCAGAGACAGACTAGTAGAATGCAAGCTGCATAAGGGGAACACCAGGAGCAATGCTGGAACACAGCTGGTGCTAAACACATATGTGTAGGATGTACCAATGTCCAAACCACAGACTTAACTCTTTATTCAGTCTTAAAAAATTGAGTCTTTAGTGGATTTTGTGCCATATTTTTGGTGTGATAGCATTGTCAGCTTGAGATACATGTACTTACATAAACACAGATGCATACATACACAAACATACACACACACACAGGATATTTTCAATTCCTTAGAATATATGTTAGGACTGCATCAAAACAAGTAGGCAAAAACAATACATCTGAAAAATTCTAAGGACATGCAATTCTAATTTGTTTTCCTTCTTCTACCTCTTCAATCTTTCCTCCAACAGAAATTTTCATTGGACAAGAGAGATTATGCATTGTTGAACCCACACTAGGGTTTATAAAACCTGAGATAAAATAAACTTATAGAAAGGTGAAAACCTGCCATTTCCTCTTATGCTCATAAATTTCAACCTTACTTCTTGAAAAATTCAGGTTTTTCTGCCAGACAATTCTAGCTGAGGCTCTGCTGTGGAGAGCATGTCAAAACCCTTTGAGCTAAAAACCGCATCTTGCTTGATAAACAGAGTTGTATTTTTTTTTCAGTAAATATTATACATTTGCCCAAGTTGGTGTTTTTAAAGAAGTGTCCAAGGCCTGTTATTGCAAAAAAAGGCAAATTCATTTTCTATATCGAAATGTTTTTAAAAATAGATCTTTATGCATATATTATTTGTGTTGAAGTCTTAAAATCCTTTATATATATATATATACACAAAGGCAATGGCGTATAAAAGGAACATTGGCCTTTCAAGTACTGTGTTTCTCATCTGATTAGTTAGCAATTTGTACAATAACACCTAAATGGATGCAATGCTAATATCACTGTTTATTTTATTATAGCTATAAAACAAGTACAGTGTTATCTGCCCTGCTTGTTCGTAATATTACTTATAAACAATTTTGTGTACACTCTATTTCAATTTCCCAGCTTGATTAGCTAACAGTCTGCACTAAAACATTCAAGGTAAAATGGAAAACTAATTGCATAGAGATTTTTAAACTCATTTTCACGCAGCAGGATTTATTAGTGTCAATGAAGGTAAAAAGCAGTAGGAATTCTCTCATACCTTCACTAACTCCCTCTGCTAATTCAAAATATCCACGGAGAACTTAAATGGGATAGGATGCAGCAGTAGCATTTTTGGTAAGAGCAGTATTTGAAGAGGAGAAAATATTCCTTGGGTCTATGTATAGATCATGAATTGCTTTTATTCTGGATTGTTGCCTGAATTTTAGAATGTTGCATCAAATGATGGAGAAAAAGACAAAGCTGCATTCTATTAAGGGCTGATTTCCACTCATTGCATTCTCTCACAATTTCCTATTTGGTGCCTTTATCTTATTCCTCTTAACTGGGTTATACCAATTATAGGATTCCACAAAAGGAACCCAGGTGATAAAAGGCTCAAAATATATAACACGGAGTAGTAGCTAAAAATCTGTTCCCCTAGATCGGAAAATAGAAAATCGTAAACTGAAATTGTCTTAAATAGTGTAAAGCAGGCCAAAACTGAATTTCTTAAACTATCAAAGCTTTTCAAAAAATGAACATAAAATATAATATTTCAGTCCCAAATACTATTGATTTACAAAATTTTAAAGCTAGTTGTCACAAATATTTATGAACTTAGAGGTTAACAAATTCAAAGAACATTTAAAAGATAAACATTTTCTGGTAGATATTCCATAAGAGGAAGTCTGAAACTTCTGTCAATGATCTAGTTAAAAGTTTGAAAACAAGCAAAAACAACAACAATAATAACAAAACCCACCAATATTTATTCTTAGCCTGAATGAAATTAATAATGCCATTGCCTTTAAAATGAAGCATATTTATCAGGTTGTTAAGATGTGATTTTTTTATTTACCCTGCTTGTTTGGGTAGAGACAATCATATTACTGCCTTTGCAAACCCTCCTCCTGCATTCATTTTCCCTGTCTCTGGAAGAAATCTCAGTCTTTCTTCATTTTTCGGAAGTAAATAAATTGTCTTTTAGATATATTAGAGAATGATGACTCCAAGGGTAGCATCAAACCTGCAGACTTTTTTCTAATTTAAGACTCCTCTTCTGCCCTTCTCCAGTCCTCTGGTCTTGCACACTGGTGGGTGGAGTGGTTGCTGTGAGCCTTCAGTCTCTACCTCTGTCAAGAGCTGCAGTATAGGCCTGGCAGTGGTTTCTTCTGGGTGTGCAGATCCCAGTGTCTGACTCTGTCCAATGCTGGGGAAGGAAGGGATGTTTCTCTTGCAACTTTCCTCCCATTCCTGCATTGCTACCATCTACAGTTCTTTGATGTAAATCATGCCTGTTCTGACCTCTTGCGATTTCTGACCTCTCGTGATTTCTCTCTCTGCTACTTGATTTCTGAATTTCCTCTCTGGTGGACTCATCTTGCCCCTTCTACTTTCCTCTTGGGCAGAATTCCATGCCAGGTGGCCTGGTCCAGCTGTTTTCTCAGGGATCACATCGTACTTATGTTGTATATGCACGTGACCTTGCATGACCTTTCTTTCTGAAAGGGAAGGCATTCATAAATAGGCTTCTCTACTTTGCTGCCCCACCGTGGCTTGCTAACCACTGACTCTAGACCTCGGATTTTTCAGGATGTGTCAGATACCGGTCCCTCACACTTCCGAGAATATAAACCAAGATCTCCAAGTGATCCTCTTGGATTCCTGAGCTGAGGGTGAATTATTCCCATACCCATCATTTGAAAGTTTGGAAACTGTGCCCAAAAACTATCTTCCTCCAAAGAGAGCCCTACTCTTGGCTCTTCAACTGTTAAACTAATACCTTGCCTTCTTTTCTATAGACTCAAGGTCATGATGGGTTAATGATGAATAAACCAATTTCACAGTCTTTTATCAAGACCAGCCTATATATTCTAGCAAATCATGCCAGGATGTGGGTACCCTGTTCTTACTGTACTCTTCTTTGGAAACTCAGCCCTAACAATATAAGAAAGGTTACATTGTTACATTTGCCTTTCTTTTTCTGTTTCTTTCTCTCTGTTACACAGTCACAAAGTAGACATGAGTCATTCATCATTAGGTTCTTATGAATTTGCAAACTTAACAGAAAGGCAATAGGGGCAGAATTGCCACCTTCTACCATTGATTTATTATTCTAAATCTTTAAAAGATTTTATAATTTACCTTAAAGTTTCTTATAAGATTGCCATCTTCTGCCCTTTTTGTCTTTAAAAGGCTGAAAATCCCTCACACCTATTAATTTATACTAACACAATCACACATAAAATATGCCTATTTGAAATATAAGATGAATTATTCATACATTACAAAATTGACCAATTGTCCTCTCTGGACAATTACTAAAAGTCTATTGTTAGAAGTGAGGTTAAATTTTGAAGGTATTAGATGGTATTACATTCATGTACATAGAAATGCGATTCCTTTTCTGACAATCTCTCCTTCCCAACCTCCTGCAATTTTCCAAATAAGTCATCTCCATGAAATAAAAAGCTTAGTGGGAAATGAAGCATTACTTCACCACATACTACACAAGTTAAATTTCACAGTACCCCTTTCACAAGTTTGGCTTAGATTCAAGTCCTACTGGACCTAATCTAAATCTTGGGAATAATGTTTAAGCATCCTTTTGGGGACTGTGGGGGAGGGAGAGATGAAATGACACAGAGAGAGAAGAGGAGGAGGAGGAGAAATACATTAGTTAGTATAGGATAGATTTTTTTTTATCATAACAATCATCCACACAATCCCACTGACTTAATATGAAGTTTACTTCTTGTTCACTCTACACTTCCAATGTGCATCAGCATGTGGGTTCCTTGTCAATATTCAGGAACTCAAGGCAGGAAAACAGAATGTAGCAAATCGCATATTGTCTCCTAAGCTTGCATACTATCTCCCAGAAAGCAGCATGCACTACTCAGACTGAATGTTATTAGCCAAAGCAAATCATATATCTAGACGTAACTTCAAAGGGGACGGAGTAATATGACTCTACCTGTGCCTGGATAGAGAAGAGAATCAGAGTATTTGAAAACATCCCTAACGACTTCCACAAGTCCATTAACCCAGCCAGCAGCAAGAATCAAAAGAGATAGATTAATGAGGTCATGCTTTTAAAGAATAATGACTGTGTTCATTTTCAGAGCATGGTCTAATGCAGTGGTTCTCAAAGCATGGTCCATGGACTCCTGGGGGTCTCCAAAACCTAAAACATTTTCACAAGAACACTGGCATGTTATTTGCCTTTTTCAGTTCCATTCTCTCATGAGTTCATAGTAGAAATTTCTAGAAGTTATAATACATGTCATATGGCAACAAATTGAATCCAGCTTCTCCCTATTGAACCAGAAATTAAAGAAATTTACAAAAATACAAACAAGGTCGCTCTTCTCAAAATCTTTTGTCTTCAAAATATAGTTACTTTTTACAAATTACATAGTTTAACATTAAATGGCTTTATTATTTTTTAAAATTAATTAATAAATACCTGAACTAAGGGTCAGAGTTTCCCATAGGATGGGCTGGACCTTTGTTGTTGCTGTATTATAGTTTAATTTCTTCCTCTCCAGACTTCCATCCTTCAATCCCCCAAAGGTGTTTTTTCCAAGAACACTTTCTGCCTCAAAATTCCTGCATCCAGATCTCTGTCTCAGAATCTGTTTCACAGACAGTCAATTTAAGACAGTTGGTGCAAGGAATGATTCAAGGAAACTAAAATTGGATTTTTTGGCTCTTCCACCTACTGGCCAGTGAGCAATGAGGGCTCCCTCACTGGTGGTAAGTGGAACCCTGATCACACTTGTTAAGTGAAGTAGTAATAGTGCATATGTTAATACTTCCACTCATGGTGAATTGGATGAGATACCAAGAGTGTACTGATGGGTGATGTGTATGACATTTGGAAAGAGTGGGATAAATAATAATAGGAGAATTAGAGAATTGAATGTCTCTTTCTGGAGCCAATGAATGATATGAAGAAAGAAAATTAAAGATTAAGACTGATTAATTACCAAGTAACCACAAGGGATGAAAGCAAGAGGGCCTGGAAGCTTCTAAAGAGAGTCACTTCTTACAGCAGGAAGTCAGAAAAAGTTGATCAACCCTTAGTGTAATCATCAGAGTAGCAGGGCCCTGGAAGAGGTTGAATTTTAGTGTCAGGAGGCTCCTACCTCAATGTCAGGACCCTGAAGGGAAGAAGTGAGATCCTGAGATATTATGAACTTGAAAACCTTGAATCCTTAGATTGTCTTGAACTCTCTTATAGTAACCCAATTGCAGCTGCCTTGCTAGATGCAGTATCTCTACTAGAGCAAATTAGCACTATCTCAGGAAGATGCCATGTGACCACTGATCCAACAGAAACATTCTTTTATATCCCTATAAAAAAGGAGGATTAGAAACATTTTACTTGAATTGGAATGGACTACAATGAACCCTTATGGTTTTGCTATATTAACATTCTGTCTAATACAGTTCCTAAGGATTTGGACCATCTGGACATTTCACTGAATATCACATTGATTCATAATACAGATATTAATAGGAATGACTGAGCAAAAATTTGCACAAACCATAAAAAAGCAAGTTGACAAATTGGAGTTCATCAAAATCTTAAAAGTTTACTTTTTAAACATCAGTGTTTCAAAGACAAGCCACTAAGTGTGAGAACATATTTGCAAATCATTTACTTGATAAAGGATTTTGAATCTAGAATATATAAAGAACTCTCAATATCAATAATAAGAAAACACTCACTTTTAAAAATGGGCAAAAATTTGAACAGAAACTTAACCAAGAAGATATAAGGTATGGGGAATAAACAGATGAAAAAAATCTTCAACATCATTAGAAATTAGGAAAAACAAATTAAAAGTACAATATGTTACCACTACACACCAATTATCATCCGTGGGTGTACAGACCTAGGGGGAACTCAGTTGCTTATAATGTCCCAGCCAGAAGCAGAAGAACTAAGACTCAAACTTAGAATTGTCTGAGTTCAAAAAAGTGACCTCCCCGGTATACTATATAACACACTATAGGCAATAGAATCGTTCAAAAATACTCTTATGTTTTGCATGTAGTTGTTTTGGAATTAGCAGCTGTGGCTTCACACACATTCATACACACAAAATCAAACTTCTCTTCCATTTACTTTTTACAAATTAATCGACTCATTAATAATATTTCCCTAGTGGGTCTTTAAGTGCTTTTCAGCATTTATTGGAGTGATGTGCTTTATTTAAAATTATATGAGGCAGTATTACACAGCGGTGGAGAGTTTAGGACTCAGTTTTCAACTACAAGTTGAAATAGATTGATGTAAGTAGAATCAAAGAATGTGAGACTTCTCTTTTCTATTCTGGAAGACCCCCACCCCAATCATACATCCACTTCACCCCTGGATGTGAATATACTATATTTCATAAATCATGTCATTATCACATTGGAACATTCAGGAAACAAATTATGTTATGCCCCATCCTTCCCTCAAAGCTACTAAACTGTTTTATTTTTCAGTTTCAATCTGCCCCTCTAGAGCTTATATATTAACTCCATGTTCATGGTTGCTTCTGAACATAATCCTGCAGACTTTCTGATGAGTAAAGCATACAAGTACTTATATATGAACAAAAAAGTAGCTTGAGAAATTTTCTTCAGAATTAGATAACCTTAGAGAAATCCTGTTTGGACTCACACTACAGGAGTTCAAATCTAGGCCCTTACTACCTGTGAGACCTTTGAGCAGATTTCACAATCTCTCTGAACCTTTGTTTGCCTTCTTTTATTTATTTTCTTTTCAGATTATTTTTTGTTTTTTGATGTGGACCATCTTTGAAGTCTTTATTGAATTTGTTACAATATTGTTTCTCTTTTATGTTTTGGGTTTTTGGCAGTGAGGCATGTGGGATCTTAGCTCTCCCATCAGGGTTCAAATCTATACCCCCTGCATTGGAAGGTGAAGTCTTAACCACTGGGCCACCAGGGGAATCCCTGTTTGCTGTCTTTTAAATGAGAACCCTAGTACCTATATTTTAGGGTATCATGAATTAAATAAATTCAAGATACCAGCATGCAAAACCCAATTTTTTTTAAAAAGGTGCAAACCTTTTATATGTATCAAAGGAAAACCTTTCTATTTTAAAAGACTACTTTTTAAGGTATGTGAATCTTTTATAAAAACATTAAAAAAAAAAAAAAGAATGTTGTGGGTCAAGTATTTCAAAGGATTTAGGAGGTGCAAATGTAAACATTTTGATGAATTTAAGAACTGGGGTTAGACTGAGTTGAATTGTTCTGCAACACGGGGGGGGGGATGGGTGAGGAGAAAAAATTAGAGTTCCCCAAGCCATCAGGTGGGGAGAGGAGAAGTCAGAGGAGAGAGATGGAGAATAAAAACAAGTCTAGCTACCTAGACTTATACCGGAAAAGTCGACACTATTATTACAAAGGATAATCCTAGCAGTGAAGTAGCCAAAAAGACTTTAAAAACAGATGTGTACTGTGTGATTTTTGTTTTGCTCTTTGTAATGAAGATTAGTAAGTATAAGCCTTTAGCCATGAACCTATATTTTTAAGTAAGTAATGATTTGATGCCTACTGCGGTCCTTTTTCAAAGGATACAGTTGTCCAGGGTTTGGGAAGTCAGCTATGAGACTGATAGGAGAAAAGGGTGTTGTCACTGTTTGGGTCAAATCTAAGATAAAGTTAAAGGACGAGCAGCAATAAGTCATAACAATGAGTCAAAATCAGGTAGAAAATCAGAGACAATGCAGGAAAGCCCATCTGGGAATTTTCTGCCATCTTGGAGAGGGAATGTGAAATGCTATAAAGATCATATTGACCCCATCTAATATTTGTGATAATACAGTCATATTTGTGAGATATGTAGTTATAATATTCATATTTTGTCTATATTAAGTACCTTTTTTACCTTTCTGCCTTGAGGGTTCCTTTTCCATTAAAGACGTTAATATAGAAAGAAAATCTAGGCCATTACAAATAAGGCCTCTTACCTAAATCTGAGAAAAATAAAAGCACAATACACCTGATAAGGATATTAAAGTAAAGGATTTCTGAGGCTTCTTATCAAGGTCTTGTGTTATCTTTCTACAGGACACTTTCCTGACCCTCAGCTACTTTTTAAATCCCAGTCAGAATGTGATCTCCAAAGCCTCATAGAATATATTGATTCCTATTCTCCTTCACGACAGATAAAACCTTCTGTAGCCATTACAATGCAATACCTTCACATATAACTCAGCTTTGCTGAAAGAAAGCAATCTTTGTTTCTTTCTACTTTGAGTCCAATAGGAATTTTGTGCATTGGTTCTTTAAACAATGCTTTTATTTCCTTGAGTTTCTGCAGGACTGTGGTTGTTTTATTAGTTCTCAGATGATTTATGTATTTTCAATGTACAAGTGCCTAGAGGCTAAGATAAATAGAAGTACTTGTATAGTAAAATTTGAAAAATAGTTCAAGGCTTGAAAAAAGCAAAGCTTATTAGGTGCTCAAAATTAAAATGAATGCTTTCTCTGCCATGCTATTTTTGCAAGGGACAAAACAAGACATGTGAAGAGAAGGTCTGATAAATACTCTACTTTTTATCTCTATCCGCAGCACATCAATGTCTAGGATAAATATTAAGTCATTTACTATAAGATATCTGGATATTTTAGAAGAGAATAATCCTGAAAACTATAATCCTCTAACTGGGGCACATGGATCCTGGGATATTTAGGCCTCTACTCTTTAAGTGTTAGAAATAATTGCCAGTCAACATACCAATGAGACTATCATACCTAGATTTTCTTACCCCATTCCTTCCTCATGCAGAAATGTCAGATTTCCATGGATCCATTGATATATTAACCCATATTAGTAAGGTTGTTATCATTATGTTAAAAATAAATCACATATTTGTGTACTTCTGTGCTTTGATCAATTATAAGGGGATTTGATTGTTTAATGCTCCAGGGGGGCATCTTCCTGCCCATGGTAGATGGCGAAGCCTTTCCCACATACCATGTACTAATACAAACAATAGATAAAACCTATTTTCCCTAAAGCTCATTTTTACTGTATTAAATGATGGTAAAGTTTTACTGTATTAAAAGATGGTAAATTTTTACTGATATTTCCAATTTTATGTTTTGTAGCTATCACATTAATCTCCCATCAAGCTTAACTAAACACTCCCTAAATTCCTGATTTGATTATACTCATGAAGATTAATTATTATTTATGTAAGATGGCATGCATGTTGACTTAAGTATATATGAATTATATCTAGTATAAAAATCAAAGTTAAAAGAATTTTGGCATAAAATGTTCCTATTTGGAACAGGCTAAAGAGAATTACTAACTCTATGGGCTGAACTATTTGTAGCTGAAGTTTTTTGACAAAACGAATACTGAGTAGCAATGCATGGAGGAGAAGTGTTCTGGAAAGGACGGAGGTCAAACATGAGTGGCTGATGCACCTTATTACCCTCAGTAATAGATACGGCTTGTAATGTAGGTTCACAACCTGCATGAAGGTGATTTAAAATCAACACCAGGCAATCAGCACTGGTTTTGATGAGGCACTCAGGGGCAGTGAATAGTAGGGGAAAAGGACAGGGTCATGGTTGGGCCCCGGTGAACATGGATATAGAAGAGGTGAGTAGAAAATTAAAAACCCAGTGAAAGTACTGAATGGAAGCCAGAGATGTGGGAGGGAAAAAACAGCAGCATATGTGTAAAGAAAGGAGGGAATGGAAGTTTTCAGAGAAGGCAATGCAGAGACTATGCTGGAGAGGGCAGTTTCTACAGAGTGCTGAAGGCAAAACACAGAACATAGTGCAGGAGGTGATGAAGTGGATGCAGAGCTGATTATTTATTTTGAAAGCTTGTTTTAGGTGACAAAGAAGTCACCAAACAGCAGGGAATGTGAGTTAGAAAAAAAGATTTTTTTCTTTTAATATTGAATAATTGCATGTGTTTGGGATAAAAATCCAATAAGAAGACAAATGCTGATCATGCAGAAAAGAGAAAGCGTGATGGATGGAGCAAGGCATTTGAGATGTGGGAAGGTTGGAAATCAAAGCCAGCGTGCATGGATCTACTATGTATGGCAGAACGCATACCCCATCCATGGGTAAGGGAGGGCAGTTGGAAAGTGAATGAATGAACATCTACTCAGGCGTAAAGATCAGGGAAGGTAATATAGAAAACTATTGGTTTCATTGTCTTAATGAGGAAACAAATGAATTTGTATTGAGGTTGAGAGAGTACCTTGTAGGTAGGGAGTTTGAAAGGAAATTCAAATTCTGGAAGGGTTGCTTCAGGCAATGAGGGAGGAGGGTTGCTTCAGGCAATGCGGGAGGAATCTGGAGAAGGGATCTTTTGGAAGATCCATGGACAGTATTGGGATTGCATGTGTCATTAGAGAACAGGAATTTATATTGGCTTTAGTATGCAATGCTGGGACATGTTGTCCAGGCACACTCAGGGACCCAGGGGAAGGAGGGGCTAAGTTGCATGGTTATATCAATTCAAAGCGGTTACCATGGAACGAAAATGAGGTGAGAGTGTTTAGGATAATAGGGAGAAATGGATTCTATGTTTCATAGTTGGTTGACAATATAATTTATCATCCAAAATGGAACATATTTAAGAGTGAAAGAGGACAACCAAATAGGATGTCAGGAAACAGGAGTAAACTGAGTCTGTCACCAGGCGAATGTGGATAAATGACCATCCTGCTCATAGTGATTAAAACTAATTTTTAAAAAGACCATATGGATTGGGGAAAAACTTCTAGTAAATGGTCTAAGCCCAGTTGAGGTTGGAGAAAAGTTAGACTGTGAGTAATAGAGTAAAAGTCCTGGAAGTGTAGAGTACTGTGGCTAAAAGAAAATTGGGCTATAAGCATTTAGATCTCAGAACTTCCATAGATATTTTGGCTCTGGTTAACGAAACAATGTAGTGACACTGGAGGTAAGGAGTCTTCTGGGTTCAGAAAGTCACAGTGGACTAAAGTTAAGGTGTGGATGTATATTATCCCACACATTCTAAAGTTGTCCAGGAAGACAGTGGAATTGATGGTGGAGAGAAAGTTTTTAAGCCAGAGGCCAGAGTCCTCAAAGAATGTGAAGAAATGAGCTTGAGGGATGTCAGTCAAGAACAAGAATGAGGTCTAGGTGACACGAGGTTCAATAAAGATATTTTTATAAGAGGGCACATGAGCTATTAAGGAAATGAATACATTTGGCATTGCTTCATGTCATCAAGTATTGGAATCACCCTTGATCCATGCTCGTGCCCAAACGTTGATTATAATATTTTTTCCAATGCCTACAGGCAGAGAATTCACTGTTTATGGTAACCAAGATAGTCAAGTTCTACATATCAGTTTTAATACTCATTTTATTTTATTTTATTTATTTATTTTTTTAAACATCTTTATTGGAGTATAATTGCTTTACAATGGTGTGTTAGTTTCTGCTTTATAACACTCATTTAAATGAATAACTTGGACCTCTTTTTTATGTTTTGATTTTGATTAACAAGAATTCATTCATAAAGGACAATCTATTCTTCCTCTGGCAGTAAAAATAGGATTCATTGCCTATAAACGTCAGACTTTAGACTATAAAGAATATCTGAAGTTAAATGACAAAATTTGAGGCTTCTTTGAGATTCTTTATCATGAGATCTCAACTGTTTCCTATAGACCAATTTTTATATATCAATAAAAGTGTAAAATTGAGGGAAAAATATATTCACAGTTTTGTTGATATCATAAATACTTGCTATCTTCACTCTTTGTCTCTGGTTTCAATACACAAAAATCCTATTGCGTGTGTACAGAAGTTTTATTTTTTCCTTTCTACCATAATTTTTTCTTTACATCTTTATTGGAGTATAACTGCTTTACATTGTTGTGTTAGTTTCTGCTGTACGAGAAAGTGAATCAGCTATACGTATACATATATCCCCATATCCCCACCCTCTTGCGTCTCACTCCCACCCTCCCTATCCCACCCCTCTAGTTGGACACAAAGCACCAAGCTGATCTCCCTGTGAGATGCAGCTGCTTCCCACTAGCTAGCTATTTTACATTTGGTAGTGTATCTATGTCCATGCCACTCTCTCACTTTGTCCCAGCTTACTCTCCACCCTCCCCATGCCCTCAGGTCCATTCTCTACATCTGCGTCTTTATTCCTGTCCTGCCCCTAGGTTCTTCAGAACAGTTTTTTTTTTTTTTTTTTTTTCCATATATATGCGTTAGTGTACTGTATTTGTTTTTCTCTTTCTGACTTACTTCACTCTGTATGACAGACTCTAGGTCCATCCACCTCACTACAAATAACTCAATTTCATTTCTTTTTATGGTTGAATAATATTCCACTGTATATATGTGCCACATCTTCTTTATCCATTCATCTGTCAATAGACATTTAGGTTGATTCCATATCCTGGCTGTTGTATATAGGGCTGCAATGAACAATGGTGGTACATGTCTGTTTTTGAATTATGGTTTTCTCAGGGTATATGCCCAGTAGTGGGATTTCTGGGTCATATGGTAGTTCTGTTTTTAGCTTTTGAAGGAAACTCCATGCTGTTCCCCATACTGGCTGTATCAATTTACATTCCCACCAACAGTGCAAGAGGGTTACCTTTTCTCCACACCCTCTCCAGCATTTGTAGTTTGTAGATTTTCTAATGATACCCATTCTAACCAGTGTGAAGTGATACCTCATTGTGATTTTGATTTGCATTTCTCTAATGATTAGTGATATTGAGCATGCATTCATGTGTTTTTTGTCAATCTGTATATCTTCTTTGGAGAAATGTCTGTTTAGGTCTTCCACCCGTTTTTAGATTTGGTTGATTGTTTTTTTGATATTGAGCTGCATGAACTGCTTGTATATTTTGGAGATTAATTCTTTGTCAGTTTCTTCATTAGCAAATATTTTCTCCTATTCTAATGGTTGCCTTTTTGTTTTGTTTAAGGTTTCCTTTGCTGTGCAAAAGCTTTTAAATTTCATTAGGTCACATTTGTTTATCCTTGTTTTATGTCCATTACATTAAAAAGTGGGTCAAAAAGGACCTTGCTGTGATTTATGTCATAGAGTGTTCTGCCTATTTTTTCCTCTAGGAGTTTTACAGTGTCTGGCCTTACATTTAGGTCTTTAATCCATTTTGAGTTTATTTTTCTGTATGGTGTTAGGGAGTGTTCTAATTTCATTCTTTTTTGTGTAGCTGTCCAGTTTTCCCAACACCACTTATTGAAGAGGCTGTCTTTTCTCCATTGTATATTCTTGCTTCCTTTGTCAAAGACAAGGTGACCATATGTGCATGGTTTTATCTCTGGGCTTTCTATCCTGTTCCATTGATATATATTTCTGTTTTCATGCCAGTACCATACTGTCTTGATTACTGTAGCTTTGTAGTAGAGTCTGAAGTCAGGGAGCCTAATTCCTCCAGCTCCGTTTTTCTTTCTCAAGATTGCTTTGGCTATTCAGGGTCTTTTGTGTTTCCATAAAAATTGTGAAATTTTTTGTTCTAGTTCTGTGAAAAATGCCATGGGTAGTTTCATAGGGATTGCACTGAGTCTGTAGATTGCTTTAAGCCGTATAGTCATTTTCACAATGTTGATTCTTCCAATCCAAAAACTTGGTGTATCTCTCCATCTGCTTGTATTATCTTTAATTTCTTTCATCAGTGTCTTATAGGTTTCTGCATACAGGTCTTTCGTCTCCTTAGGTAGGTTTATTCCCCGGTATTTTACTCTTTTTGTTGCAGTGGTAAATGGGAGTGTTTCCTTAATTTTTCTTTCAGATTTTTCATTGTTAGTGCATAGGAATACAAGAGATTTCTGTGCATTAATTTTGTATCCTGCTACTTTATCAAATTCATTGATTAACTATAGTAGTTTTCTGGTAGCATCTTTAGGATTTTCTATGTATAGTGTCATGTCATCTGCAAACAGTGACAGTTTTACTTCTTTTCTGATTTTGATTCCTTTTATTTCATTTTCTTTTCTTAATGCCATGGCTAAAACTTCCAAAACTATGTTGAATAATAGTGGTAAGAGTGGGCACCCTTGTCTTGTTCCTGTTCTTAGAGGAAATGTTTCAGTTTTTCACCATTGAGAATGATGTTGGCTATGTGTTTGTCATATATGACCTTTATTATGTTGAGGTAGGTTCCCTCTATGCCCACTTTCTGGAGGGTTTTTATCCTAAATAAGTGTTGAATTTTGTCCAAAGATTTTTCTGCATCTATTCTGATGATCATATGGTTTTTATCCTTCAGTTGGTTAATATGGTGTATCACATTGATTGATTTTTGTATACTGAAGGATCCTTGCATTCCTGAAGTAAACCCCACTTGATCATGGTGTATGATCCTTTTAATGTGCTGTTGGATTCTGTTTTCTAGTATCTTGTTGAGGATTTTTGCATCTATGTTCATCAGTGATATTGGCGTGAAGTTTTCTTTTTTTTGACATCTTTGTCTGCTTTTGATATCAGGGTGATGGTGATCTCGTAGAATGAGTTTGGGAGTGTTCCTCCCTCTACTATATTTTGGAAGAGTTTGAGAAGGATAAGTGTTAGCTCTTCTCTAAATGTTTGGTAGAATTCGCCTGTGAAGCCATCTGGTCCTGGGCTTTTTTTGTTGGAATATTTTTAATCACAGTTTCAATTTCAGTACTTGCGATTGGTCTGTTCATATTTTCTATTTCTTCCTGGTTCAGTCTTGGAAGGTTGTACTTTTGTAAGAAGTTGTCCATTTCTTCCAGTTTGTCCATTTTATTGGCTTACAGTTGCTTGTAGTACTCTCTCAAGACCTTTTTTTATTTCTGCGTTGTCAGTTGTTACCTCTCCTTTTTCATTTCTAATTCTGTTGATTTGAGTCTTCTCCCTTTTTTCTTGATGATTCTGGCTAATGGTTTATCAATTTTCTTTATCTTCTCAAAGAACCAGCTTTCAGTTTTATTGATCTTTGCTATTGTTTTCTTCATTTTTTTTTCATTTATTTCCGATCTGATCTTTATGATATTTTTCCTTCTGCTAACTTTGGGGTTTTTTTGTTCTCCTTTCTCTAATTGTTTTAGGTGTAAGTTTAGGTTGTTTATTTGAGATTTTTCTTATTTCTTGAGGTAGGATTGTATTGTTATTAACTTCCCTCTTACAACTGCTTTTGCTGCATCCCATAGGTTTTGGGTCATCGTGTTTTCATTGCCATTTGTTTCTAGGTATTTTCTGATTTCCTCTTTGATTTCTTCAGTGATCTCTTGGTTATTTAGTAGTGTATTATTTAGTTTCCAAGTGTTTGTATTTTTTACAGTTTTTTTCCTGTAATTGATATCTAGTCTCATAGTGTTGTGGTTGGAAAAGATATTTGACAAAATTTCAATTTTCATAAATTTACCAAGGCTTGATTTGTGACCCAAGATATGACCTATCCTGGAGAATGTTCCATGAACACTTGAGAAGAAAGTGTATTGTGTTGTTTTTGGATGAATGTCCTATAACTATCAATTAAGTCCATCTTATTAATGTGTCATTTAAAGCTTGTGTTTCCTTATTTATTTTCATTTTGGTTGATCTGTCCATTGGTGAAAGTGGGGTTTTAAAGTCTCCTAGTATTATTGTGTTACTGTCTATTTTGCCTTTTATGGCTGTTGGCATTTGCCTTATGTATTGAAGTGCTCCTATGTTCAGTGCATAAATATTTACAATGGTTATATCTTCTTCTTGCATTGATCTCCTGATCATTTTGTAGTGTCCTTCTTTCTCTCTTGTAATAGTCTTTATTTTTAAGTCTATTTTGTCTTTTATGAGTATTGCTACTCCAGCTTTCTTTTGATTTCCATTTGCATGGAATATCTATTTCCATCCCCTCACTTTCAGCCTATATGTGTCCCTAGGTCTGACGTGGGTCTCTTGTAGACAGCATATATACTGTCTTGTTTTTTTATCCATTTAGCCAGTCTGTGTCTTTTGGTTGGAGCATTTAATCCATTTACATTTAAGGTAATTAGCAATCTGTATGTTCCTATTACCATTTTCTAAATTGTTTTGGGTTTGTTTTTGTGGTTCTTTTCCTTCTCTTGTGTTTCCCACTTAGGGAAGTTCCTTTAGCATTAGTTGTAAAGCTGGTTTGGGGGTGCTGAATTCTGTTAAGTTTTGCTTGTCTGTAAAGGTTTTAAATTCTCCATCAAATCTGAATGAAATCCTTGCTATGTAGAGTAATCTTGGTCTTAAGTTTTTCCTTTTCTTCACTTTAAATACGTCCTGCCACTCCCTCTGGATTGCAGAGTTTTTGCTGAAAGTTCAGCTGTTAACCTTATGGGGATTGCCCTGTATATTATTTGTTGATTTTCCCTTGCTGCTTTTAATATTTTTGTTGTATTTAATTTTTGATAGTTTGATTAATATGTGTCTTGGTGTGTCTCTCCTTGGATTTATCCTGTATGGGACTCTCTGCACTTCCTGGACTTGATTGACTATTTCTTTTCCCATGTTAGGGATGTTTTTGACTATAATCTCTTCAAATAATTTCTCAGACAGTTTCTTTTTCTCTTCTTTTTCTGGAACCCCTATTATTTGAATGCTGTTTCATTTAATGTTGTCCCAGAGGTCTCTGTGACTGTCTCAATTCTTTTCATTGTTTTTTCTTTATTCTGCTCTGTGGCAGTTATTTCCACTATTCTACCTTCCAGGTCACTTATCCATTCTTCTGCCTCAGTTATTCTGCTATTGATTCCTTCTAGAGTATTTTTGATTTCATTTATTGTGTTGTTCATCATTGTTTGTTTGCACTTTAGTTCTTCTATGCCTTTGTTAAATGTATCTTGAATTTTCTCCATTCTGTTTTTGAGATTTTGGATCATCTTTACTAGCATCATTCTAAAGTATTTTTCAGGTAGACTGCTTATTTCCTCTTCATTTGTTTGGTCTGGTGGGTCTTCCCCTTGCTCCTTCATCTGCTGCATATTTCTCTGTCTTCTCATTTTGTTTAACTTACTGTGTTTGGAGTTTCCTTTTCCCAGGCTGCAGGTTTGTAGTTCTTGTTATTTCTGGGGTCTGCATCCAGTTGGTGAGGTTTGTTCAGTGGTTTGTGAAGGCTTTCTGGTGAAGGGGACTGGTGCCTGTTTTCTGGTGGGTGGGGCTGGATCATGTCTTTCTGGTGGGCAGTGTCATGTCTGGCAGTGTGTTTTGGTGTGTCTGTGAACTTAGTATGATTTTAGGCAGTTTCTCTGCTAATGCGTGGAGTAGCGTTCCTGTCTTGCTAGTTGTTTGGCATGGGGCATCCAGCACTGGAGCTTGCTGGCCATTGGGTGGACCTGGGTCTTAGTAGTGAGATGGAGATCTCTGGGAGAGGTCTTGCTGATTAATATTACATGGGGCCGGAAAATCTCTGATGGTCTTATGTCCTTGATTCGGCTCTCCCAGCTCAGAGGCTCAGGCCCGGAACTGGCCGGAACACGAAGACCCTGCAAGCCACATGGCACAGACGAAAAGGAAGAAAAAAGAAAAAAATGAACAGACAGAACCTCAAAACAAGAGGTAAAAGCAAAACTAAACAGACAAAATCACACAAAGAAATATACACACACACAGTCACAAAAAAAGATTTAAAAAAAAGGAAGAAAACGACCAAACCAATAAACAAACCCACCAATGAAAACAAGCACTAAAAAGTAAACTAAGATAAACATAAAAACAAAAACAAATCAAATGCAGAAAGCAAACCCCAAATCTACATTTACTCCCAAAGTCCATTGCCTCAATTTGGGGAACATTTGTTGTCTATTCAGGTATTCCACAGATGCAGGGTACATCAAGTTGATTGTGGAGATTTAATCCGCTTCTCCTGAGGATGTTGGGAGAGATTTCCCTTTCATTTCTTTGTTCTCACAGCTCCCGGGGTTCAGCCTTGGATTTGGCCCCACCTCTACACAAAGGTCACCTTCAGGCATCTGTTCCTGCCCAGAAAGTGTGAGTTAAAGTAGCGGCTGATAAGGGCTATCTTGCTCACTGAGGCCAGGGAGAGAGAGGGATATTGTAGTCATAATTGGAATGCAGGGTTTGCCTGCAGCAGCAGAGGCTGGTGTGACATTGCAACAGCCTGAGCCATGCTGTATGTTCTCCTGGGGCAGTTGGCCGTGGATCACAAGACCCTGGCAGTGGTGGGCTGCACAGGCTCCCCAGGGGCTGTGGGTAGTGACCTCTGCTTTCACACAGGATTCTTGATGGCAGTGGTGGCAGCAGTAGCCGTCTGTGCCCATATCTGGGGTTTGAGATGATAGCCGTGGCTCACGCTCGTCTCTGGAGCTCATTAAGACGGTGCTGTGAATCCTCTCTCCTCATGCACCCTGAAGCAATTGTCTCTTGCCTCTACAGCAGGTCCAGACTTTTTCCCAGACTCCCTCCCGGCTAGCTGTGGCACACTAGCCCTCTTCAGGCTGTCTTCATGCAGCCAACCCCAGTCCTCTCCCTGGGATCTGATCTCCAAAGTCCAAACCTCAGCTCCCAGCCCCAACCTGCCCTGGCGGGTGAGCAGACAAGCCTCTCAGGATGGTGAGTGCTAGTTGGCACTGACCGTCTGTGCAGGAATCTCTCCTCTTTGCTTTCTGCACCCCTGTTGCTGCACTCTCCTCTGTGGCTCCAAAGCTTCCCCTGCCCACCACCATCTCTGCCAGTGAACGGGCTTCCTAGTGTGTGGAAACTTTTCCTCCTTCACAGCTTCCTCCCAGAAGTGCAGGTCCCATCCTTGTTCTTTTGTCTCTGTTTTTTCTTCTGCCCTACCCAGGTGTGTGTGTATTTTCTTGCCTTTTGGGAAGTCTGAGGTCTTCTGCCAGCATTCAGTAGGTGTTCTGTAGGAGTTGTGTGACATGTAGATGTATTTCTGATGTATTTGTGGGGGGGAAGGTGACCTCTACATCTTACTTCTCTGTCATTTTGAAAGTCTCCTCTTTCTACCATTATTAAAAGGAATAACTTCTTGCTAGCATTTATAAAATGTCTCAGCATATCCCAAATAAGCTAAGGTTTTAACAAGAGAAAATTAGACATTAAAATATTACTTGCCTCATTACATTTAAGATATATTTTTTTACCACACTAAAATCATAGCTTGATGTGGGACGTAGGCTTTTTGAAAACTTGGAGAATTTTGTTGACAACAAAATGTAATCACTCAGTTACCTGTAAGTAAAGTAATTGTAGTTTATTAGCATAACCAAGATTTTAATTTAAGTTGATTATATAAGATTGTTGAAATTATAGCAAGTTTTCACAGATCAAAAGTAAAAAAATTACCTTAACATTTAAGGAACCTATTAATTGTTGACACAATTGTTATAGCAATTGTTGCATTAATAACATTTTAATTACTGTATATAAAAAATGTTGATACTTAATATGCTAGGTGAGTAAATCTCCCCTTGGCCCTTACTTTTTCTCCTGAGGTAGGCTTATTCATGAAAATGTTGGCTTTCTTCTTTTTCATCTTTTCAGCCTAAGGCCTCTCAGTAGAGTTGAAAATTAATTTAATTTTCAACCCCTCTTATGGGAATACTATCAAGTTTCCAAATTTCATCACATTTACATAGTCCCTCTAAACTCATTTCACAGGCCCTGCCAAGCTGTAATCTTCTTCAAATGTAGTCAGCTACATGATTAACAATTTCTAAAGATGATATTGTGTAATCTTAAAGATAAAAGTAAACTAGCTTTAAATTGTTTGTTCACCAAATTTTGCTAAATATTTTTTTCAATCATATGGCACAAGTCTGTTATCAAATATTTTACCCATATGAACAGAGAGTGTTACAGGAAGCTCCAAAACTTCAAGTAATGAGGACAGCGGTTGTTATATGAATAAGTTCAGGGTTTTCTTAATCATGGAAAAATACAGAGCTAAAAACAGGAATCATAGGATCGAACCAATTTCTCTTCTTTAATGTTAATGAGAAGTTGCAGCTGTCTGTTTGCTGATCCTTTAAATTACTATACTTATTCTGAAAGAGAGCATAACCTTCTCTGTAAAAGCAAGCATGCTCAATATTTCACAGTACAGAAATCTAAAAGAGAGTTGAGAAAGACATAAAAATGGCAGCTTCTAAAAGAAACAAGTCAAGAGGAAAAAGAAAAAACTTTGACATACATTCTGCAATGTAATTTAAATATGCTTTATATTTTATTCAACATTTTTCCCAGCTTCAGACCCTGCACGCCTTTCAGTCATAATTTTCTCCTGTTTCCTTTAAACATTCCTTTTTTTCCAAACTCTGGACACCTCTGTGTTGGGTTTAAATGATACACTATGAGTAAATAAGTGAAGGTCAAGACATGTGCATTTTATTATCTTTGGTAAATTAAAATGTGTTAATTAGTGGTTCTCAAAGTGTGATCCCTGGGCCATCAACATCTGCATCACCTGGGAAATGCAAATTCCAGGTACCACCCCAGACATACTGAATCACAAACCCTGGGCATCAGACCCAGCAGTCTATGTTTCAACCACCTTTCCAAGTGATTCTGGTGTATGCTAAAATTTGTGTAAAGGAAGGTAACGTTATTGGTATTTTAGCATATGGATTTTTTCCTATTAGAAATTACAAAAAAAATTGTTAACAGTTTGTTATCATTGGAGACATAAACGTGGAAAGGAAGAATCATTCCCTTTCTTTGCTATTAGAATTTTCTAACAAAGTTAGATTATTATTTTTATTTTATCAGGACTTATCTATACATTGGAAGGATAGCCCATTTTTTCTTTGCATTTTTATAGTTCCTTACATATCTAAAATACAAATAAAATGTTATTTTTTTTAAGATGTGAATTTAATTCAGTTCTTCTCAGAGCATCTATTCATTCCAGAGATCAATCTTGCTACCTTTGTAAGTGCTTGTTTTGTGCCAGAAACTGTGCCAAGACCTTGGGCAAAGAAAATGAATGATGAATAAGACAATTCTTTCTGCCAAGACACTCCAATCTATCTGAGGAGAAAAATGTAGAAACTACTATAGTTTTCCAAAGTTGGGAGGGTTAATCTCTAGTCTTAGGATATATCATCCATAAAAATGTACATTAAAAATGAAAAGTTCTATCCATTATTTTTCCCAAAAGGACTTGAGTTCTGATACACATAAGTGGTATTAATAAAATAAAATGTCAGAATCATGAAAAAAAGTAAACAAAAATCTCAACCATGTAGACTCATTTTTTTTTTTCTTTCAAGAAACATTTTTAAGTGCCTACTTTGTGCCATGTATTATGCCATGCACTGAGAATACATAGGATGGAATATCTACCTTTAAGGCATTTTTTGTGTGGTAGAAATGATGGAAGCTAAGTCAAATTGCAAATAGTAAATCCTCAAAACCCCAAGAATGAAATCTGGATGGATTATAAGGAGGATGGTGTCTAGGTGACAAAAGGGAATGGTCAGTTTTCCTGGGAATAAATTGTTTTAAGTTTATCTAATTAATGTTATTCCCTCATTTTCAAAATAATAAATCTCAGTAAAGGACAAAGTAGAAAGAAGAGAACTTTTGCTCTCATAGTTCACAAACAACCTCTGCAGAACAGTTTTGTATATTTCTTTTGTTCTATTTTCCTACCAATATTCCTTTCCCAGTTGAGTTTATGCTTTACTTAAAAGGTTTTGTGATGATTTTTTCTGCTGATACATGAGAAATGTCTAATGATTTTTCATGATATCCTTTTAAAATAGCTAAACAGTATTCTATCATAACTTCTCATATTTATCCACCTCAAAGTTTGGTTTTATATTTCATCATAATTCATACTACCATTATAAATCTTATAGAGTGTCTTTTGCTGGTATTCACAGGTGCACATATTTATTCTCTAGATATGAGTTTGTGAAATTGGAAAACAAATATTTTTTTAAGGTTCTTGATGCATATAGCTGCATTGCCTTACAAAACAGTGAACACTCTCAAAGAACCTTTTTTTTTTTTTTTTTTTGGTTCTGGAAATCTTGCCAAATAAGGAAAAAATGATAATATCTATCTCATAATTATAAAATGAAACAAATGTACTAGTTTTTGAGAGTAGAAAAATATTTTCTTAAACTTGATACTAGTATAAATTATCATGTAAAGATTTGTTAAAGAAAATTTGTGTAAAAAACATGGGCAATATCCTTGACAACTGTTTTACAGCAACTTAAAATTTAGTTCCTGTAGCCATTTCAGTGTAATACTGTGTATCATAATGTGTAGGATCTCGAGTCACGATGCCAGGAATTAAGTCCCAGTTCAGCCACCAACAGGCCGTATTATTTGAGCAAATTATTGAATCTCTCTAAGTCTTAGTTTTTTAACCTCTAAAATGGGGTTAAAATATTTTTTTAAGGTATCTGAGATAATTAACTAAAATAATGTGTATAAGCCCTTAAGCAATAAATGCAAGTGTATAAAGACATCAAGAAAGGTTTATTATTATTATTGATGGCATTTGGTAAATATAGATATTGAGACAAATTTATTTCTCTGTGTCTCAGTTTCTTTGTATAAAGAAAGGTTTGTATCAGCATATGTCTCAAACATAAGGCCGCTTCTGAAATGGTTCCCATTGATCCCTGCTACCTGGTATTCAGGTGTTTGTGTAAATTCCTGCCGTTGAGCATGGGCTGGACCTAATGGCTTTCCTATGACTAGGGGAATATGGCAGAAGTAGAAGGAGGCTTCTGAGATTTGGTTACACAGGTCTGTAATTTCCATCTTTCTTGTGCTCTCATGTGCTCTGATAGGCTTACGCTGGTGAAGCCAGTTGTCATCTTGTGACTTGTCACTGGGAGAGGTCCACAGGGAGTGAAACTGAGGAACTGAGGTTCTCTGTGCAATAGTCTGTGAGGTACCAAATCCTTCCAACAGCCATTTGAGTGACCTTGGGAGCTGATATTTCCCACTGGAATTAGGAGATGTCCATAGCCCCAGCTGACACCTTGGTATCATGTGAAAGACTATGATCTAAGCCATGCTTGAATTACTGACCTACAGATACGGTGAGTTAACAGATATTGTTGCTTTAAACCACTATATTTTGGGGTAACTTGTTCTACAGAAATAGATAACTAATATAATCCCTTAAAGTTTATGGAACTTAGTGATTAAAAACAATCCTTTAGATTTTTATCTTTTCTAAGGTATATGCATTTGTGTATCTTGTAAAAAACTCTTCATTAAAAAAATATGTAATTTTCCATAATAGATGAAAGCTCTAATTTGAAAAGAAACACGCACCCCAATGTTCATTGCAGCACAGTTTACAATAGCCAAGCCATGGAAGCAACCTAAATGTCCATAGACAGTTGAATGGATAAAGAAGATGTGAGATGTATATATGCCATGGGATATTACTGAGCCATAAAAAGAATGAAATATTGCCATTGAGGCAACATGGATGGACTTAGAGATTATCATATAAAGTGAAGTAAGTCAGACAGAGAAAGACAAATATATGGTATCACTTATATATGGAATCTAAAAAATAGTACAGATGAACTTATTTACAAAACAGAAACAGACTCACAGACATAGAAAACAAACTTAGGGTTACCAAAAGGGAAGGGGGCGGGTAACTTGGGAATATACATTTTTTTTTTAAAAAGGAATTTTACTAAGCATTTATCACACAAATGTTTATGTACATTTGTTAAAAACGTTGGAATTATTTCTTCCCATATCAGCTTTAAGGAGGCAGGGCATTTAATTATAACAAGTACCTCCCATCACTACATTAAAAAACTCTCGGGCTTCCCTGGTGGTGCAGTGACTGAGAATCTGCCTGCCAATGCAGGGGACACGGGTTCGAGCCCTGGTCTGGGAAAATCCCACATGCCGTGGAGCAACTAGGCCCGTGAGCCACAACTGCTGAGCCTGCGCGTCTGGAGCTTGTGCTCTGCAACAAGAGAGGCCCCGACAGTGAGAGACCCGCACACCGCGATGAAGAGTGGCCCCCGCTCGCCGCAACTAGAGAAAGCCCACGCACAGAAACGAAGACCCAACACAGCCAAAAATAAATAAATACATAAATAAATTTTTTTAAAAAATAAAAACTCTCTATATTATTAGCTCACTAATCTTTGTTAATATATCATCCCAGTACTGATATTTAAATTATTCTGGGACTAAACCTCTAGTTTTCAATTCCTCTGAAAGAATGTTGTAAAATTCAAAAGACTGTTTTAAAATTAATTTACATTCACGTTAATTATAAGAAGAGGGAAAATGAAAGCTCAAAATGAAGGAGGTGAAATTTAAGTTCTTATTGAAAAAGTTATAGATTATTTGAATAATAATTTTAAACGATATATATATTCATTTGATCTCAAAATATATTCTTCTCACTTAATACATAAAAGTCTTAAATATATGTTAGCATTAATTTTAATAATTTATTTGTTATCGCTAGATTATAAATTATCTATTAATTATAGCAATGGAAATGTAACTTGTTAATTTCTTGATAACATACACATAAATGCTTATTTACTGGATTTTTAAAATTTTTGGTAAGTAAATAAACACAGCTTTCAAAAAGTAGAAAATGGCCTATTCTACAATTTTGTTCCAGGAAAAAGTCCTTCCAAAATCGTAATTTTGGATGAATTTCAATATTATACTAAGTGGAACATATTAATAAACCATTTGGCAAAGAGGAACAAAGGATTTTGTGCTTTACTATGCCTACTACTGCTCCTTTTTGGCTATCCTAACTGAAGGAAAGAAGTTTCAATGGGAATCGTTTAATAATTTAGTGAGAGATAGAGGTATTTTGGAAAGAATATTCAGAACCATAGCATTTAAAGGCCAGTAAGTAACACGGGAATGAGAAGAGCTTGCAGAATGGATACTATAAATAAAAAATAAGAAAGGTTTTTGGACTGCCTCTTAAAACTGAATAAAGGCAAATTCACATAGGGCAGAATTAACTTGATTTATTTTTCTATGGGAAAATTAGAGTCAAAAATAAATGAGATCGGTGTCTGCAATACCTAATACTTCATTATAGATAAGAATAAAAGTTACTTTCTTCATTCTATTCTGTGACTACCCTTATTATTGTTGATTTAAATACAAAACTGCTAAACTACACTTTAGGCAGAACTGTTTATTCCAATTGCTAAATCTACCAAGTATAAATATAGGAAGCAGCTACGAACCTGGCTATGCAATAAGCCAAGTTTGATATTTTCAAGCCAAATAAATGTACTTTGTGCCCAGAACCATGCAAATGTGTTTGCCACGCTGATTTAATTAATCAGATGCAGATAGTCCCCAAATTAGGAATAGTCATCCTATGGATATCCTGTATATATGAACATGAACTTCTACTATTGGAGAAAATGCGTCATCTCAAGGGACTTAGAGTGCCAGAAGCATCCTCAGGTCAGGGAGACCCCCATTCGGTTAGAGTGAATGAGGTAACCACATTCTCAAGCTTCAGCAAGTGACCAGGAAAGGCACAAGAGTCCTGGAACCCACTGGAGCAGTGCCTACACTGAATTATATGATAATTGGATTGTATGGGCTTCCCTGGAAGTCAAACTGCCATTTGTCACATTGTTTATATGGAATAATGTATTTGGGTTCCAAATAACTGATTCTAAGTAAATAAATAAATAAGTTTTGGAAGGGGATCTGTTAGTTGGGAACTGCCTGTAATTGCCAAATCTGTCCTTTGCTCTGAGCTCTGTGAGTGGCAGCCATTGACAAACAATCACCTTACGGTTCCCCTGGGACCTGAGAGAGCAAACACACTCTCTTATCTCTCTATGGTTGATCAGCTTCCATGCTAGACAAAGTCTGGCTCAATAAAGTCTTAAAATATAAGGTGATCTGTACATTGAAACCTAAAGTTATTTTCAATATTATAAATATTTTAAGTATTTTCAATATAATTCTTTAAAAAATACTGAATTCTGAGCTATTGGGTGGGACAAAATGTTTGTTCAGTTTTTTCCGTAAGATGGCTCTAGCAGCACTTAGTTGTCTTTAACGTCATTCGAAACAATTTTGTTAGATTGTATGTGATAGCTCTCATCAGCGTGCACTTAATAAAAGACTTATCAAAATTGGTGAATTTCTGTGTAGCAATTTTAATATTGAAGATGGAAGAAAAAAAGCAACATTTTTGGCATATTATGCTTTATTATTTCAAGAAAGGTAAGAACACAATTGAAATGCACAAAAAGATTTGTGCAGTGTATGGAGAAGGTGCTGTGACTGATTGAACTTGTCAAAAGTGGTTTGCAAAGTTTCATGCTGGAGATTTCTCGCTGGACGATGCTTCACGGTCGGGTAGACTAGTTGAAGTTGACAGCGATCAAATCAAAACAATAATTGAGAACAATCAACGTTATACCACGCGGGAGATAGCTGACATACTCAAAATATCCAAATTAAGCATTGAAAATTATTTGCACCAGGTTGGTTATGTGAATCGCTTTGATGTTTGGGTTCCACATAAGTCAAGCAAAAAAAACCTTCTTGACCATATTTCCACATGAGGTTCTCTACTGATACATAATGAAAACGTTCCATTTTTAAAACAAATTGTGACGGGCGATGAAAAGTGGATACTGATGAAATGTGGAATGGAAGTGAGTAGGGGGCAAGTGAAATGAACCACCACCAACCACACCAAAGGCCGGTCTTCATTCAAAGAAAGTGATGTTGTGTATATGGTGGGATGGGAAGGGAATCCTCTATTATGAGCTCTTTCCAGAAAACCAAACAATTCATTCCAACAAGTACTACTCCCAATTAGACCAATGAAAAGTGGCACTCCACGAAAAGTGTCCAGAATTAGTCAACAGAAAACGCATTATCTTCCATCAGGATAACGCAAGACCACATGTTTCTTTGATGACCAGGCAAAAACTGTTACAGCTTGGCTGGGAAGTTCTGATTCATCCGCCATATTCACCGGACATTGCATCGTTAGATTTCCATTTATTTCGGTCTTTACAATATTCTCTTAATGGAAAAAATTTCAATTCCCCGGAAGACTGTAAAAGGCACCTGGAACAATTCTTTTCTCAATAAGATAAAAAGCTTTGGGAAGATCGAATTATGAAGTTGCCTGAAAAATGGCAGAAGGTAGTGGAACAAAAGGGTGAATACTTTGTTCAATAAAGTTCTTGGTGAAAATGAAAAATGTGCCTTTTATTTTTACTTAAACAACCGAAAGCACTTTTTGGCCCACCCAATATTATTCTCCCTGCAGATTAAATCCCAGGATTTTTTTTTTCCCTTGATTATAAGCAAGTAAAAAATCCTACAGTGCATTTTATTTCCATTTTGAACAAATTAAAAAGAACTGTTGTGTAAGTCAAGAACAGCTCTGTTCTCTGAAATAAAATGCATGCTTTCAGTGAGTTTTGGTGTTAGGTGCCTAAGACCCATTGGAGCTGTCAAAATGAACAAGTCCTCCAAACAATATTATATACAGAAAATAAATGTATAAACACCTGAAGGACACATTATGTCAGAGTGTATATTTCTGAGTTCGTTTTTTCTAGTTAAATTGGCTAGTGAAAAGCTAAACCTCTGGTTAAAATACTGGCCTCCTCTTCTACATGTTTTTAAATACCTTTCAGCAAAATGAGACAGGTGGATTTCTTTTTACAACTGGCTACTGGTAAGGAGCTATTTATGCCATTTATCCACTTGAACTCTATCCATGGGAAAAGTACATGGAGCATCATCTGACTATGGGGTAAAATTCTCTTTTCAGTAAGTCAATTCTGGTACAACATTTTTCCCCTGTTAAAGTCTATAATACTCTTCTGGACTCTGCTGTCTATAGTCTTACATAGAAATAAATCAACCCCATAGTTTCCATAATTTATTCATCATTCATTTTCCTGTCCTAAGATCAGCATTTATTGAGACTACACTGTACAAGGGCATATCAAAGTGTTTCCCATCTCCAAGCCAGATCTATGCAGAGAATTGGAAGGTCAGACAGATTTCCCTTAAAACAAGCAAGAAAGCTGGCTACAGTTAAGTCAAAAAGAATGACATTACTGTAAATCTTCAGCTTTGATGAGATGAGGGAGACCACACCTTGAGAGAGTTTAGGATTGTCCTATGTCAGGACTTTTCTTGAAGATAACTTTGGGGCTACTTTATGAATTTTTATTTCCCCCCAAATGGTCACAGTAAATATAGAGTTAGAAATATATAATCCTGTTGTTTGAAATGCCAGTAAGGATTAGCCAAATACATGTAACCCATCTAGATTCAAGACGTGGCCCAAGATTCAATGTAAAGTTTAAAAACTTCCTTCTGTGATGTTACTTTTTAAATAGTGACCGGATACTAATGTTAGTAGCTAAAATGTTGTGCCACTTTTTCATTTACATTCTTTGATTTGATAAGGTAGTTAATACATTTTAAGAGTATACATACACACAATTTTTTATTATTTAAATTTCAGGTGTACAGCCTTATAGTTCAACATCTGTATACCTTTCTTTTTTGAGGTGGGGTAAGTGAACTACAGACATCATAGATTTTTTTTTTTTTTTACTTTATAAGGACTGTGATTCTGTTTTTGATGCATATTAAATACAAAACTCACTGTTCTCATCAAGATAGGGGAAAATCATTCTTCGACATTTCAATTCTATGCAATGAAAGTGATCACCACAAAGCTGTTTACCACCCATCACCCCTTTAACCCATTTCACGCACCCTCAATCTCCCTTCCTCTCTGGTGACCACTATTCTGTTCTCTGTCTCTATGAGCTCGGTTTTATTTTTATTATTTATTTACTTGTTTGTTCATATCCCACATTTGAGTGAAATCATACAGTATTTGTCTCTCTCCATAGACATTTCACTTAAAATAATACCCTGCAGGTCCATCTATGTGGCTGCAAATTGAAAGATTTCTTTCTATTTTATGGCTGAGTAATATTCCATTATATGTGCGTACAATATCTTCTTTACCCATTTATCCTTTGATGGGCACTTAAGTTGCTTCTATGTCTTAGCTATTGTAAATAATGTTTCAATAAACAGAAGGGTGCCTTTCTTTTCAAATTAGTGTTTTCGTGTTCTTTGGATAAATACACTGAAGTGAAATAGCTAGGTCATATGGTAACTCTTTTGTTGATTTTTTGAGGAATCTCCATACTGTTTTCCATACTGGCTGTACCAACTTATATTCCCACCAGCAGTGTAAGAAGTTCCCTTTTCTCCACATCCTCTCCAACACTTGTTATTCCTTGTATTTTTGACAGTCATTCTAACTGATATTAGGTGATATCTCACTGTGGTTTTGATATACATTTCCCCAATGATTAGTGATATTGAATATCTTTTTATGTGCTTCTTGGCCATCTGTATGTCATCTTTGGAAAAATGTTTGTCTATCTACTCTGCCCATTTTTAAATCAGCTTGTTTGTTTTTTGTATGGGTTCTTCATATATTTTGGGTACTAAACCTTTATTGGATATATGACTTGAAAATATCTTCTCCTATTCAGTTGGTTGCCTCTTGTTTTGATGTTGGTTTCCTTAGATGTGCAGAAGCTTTTTAGTTTGATACAGTCTCATTTATTTATTTTTGCCTTTGTTTCCATTGTCTTTGAAGTCATATTCACATAAAACCTCTTCAAAAAAAGTCAGTTAGGTTACTGCCTATGTTTTCTTGAAGGAATTTTATTATTTCAGATCTTACATTCAAGTCTCTAATCCATTTTGAGTTAATTTTTCTATATGGTGTAAGACAGTAGTCTAGTTTTATTATTTTGTCCAGTTTTCCCAACACCATGTATTATAAACACTGTCCTTTCTCCATTATATGTTCTTTTTGCTGCTTTGTCATATATTAATTGTCCATGTTTGTGTGGCTTTATTTCATTGCTCTCAATTCTGTTCCATTGATTTGTGTGTCTGTTTTTGTGCCAATACCATGCTGTTTTGATTACCATAGCTTTGTAGTATAGTTTGATCTCTGGGAGCTTGATACCTTCAGTTTTGGTCTTCTTTCTCAAGATCACTTTGATAACTTGTGGTCTTTTTTTGATTCCATACAAGTTTTGGAGTTCTTTGTTCTAGTTCTGTGAAATATGTCATTGGAATTTTGATAGGAATTGCATTGAATTTGTAGACTGTTTGGGTAGTATGGACATTTTAACAATATAAGTTCTTTTAATCCCTGAGAATGGAATATCTTTTCGTTTTTTCATATCATCTTCAATTTCTTTCATCAGTGTCATAGTTTTCAGTGTACAGGTCTTTCACCTTCTTGGTTAAATTTATATCTAGGTAGTTTATTCTTTTTAATGCAATTGCAAATTGGACTTTTTTCCTTAATATCTTTTTGACAGTTTGTTATTAGTGTATAGAAATGTAACAGATTTCTGTAAATTGATTTTTTATCCTTCAATTTTTCTGAGTTTATTTATTAGTTCTAACATTTTTGTGAAGTCTTTGGGGGTTTCTATATATAGTACAATATCATCTACAAATAGTAAGAGTTTTACTGCTTCCTTTCTGATTTGGATGCTTTTTATTTCTTTTTCTTGTCTAATTGGTGCTGCTAGGACTCCTAATACTATGTTGAATACAAGTGATGAGAGTGAGAATCCTCATGTTGTTCCTCATCCTATAGAAAATCTTTCAGCTTTTCACTGTTGAGAATGATATTACCTGTGAGTTTGTCATATATGGCCTTTTTATGTTGAAGTACATTCTCTCTATAGCTAATTTGTTGAGAGCTTTTATTGTAAAAGGATGCTGAATTTTGTTGGATACTTTTTCTGCATCTATCAAGATGATCCTATGAGTTTTATCTCACATTTTGTTAATGTGATGCATCACATTGATTGATCTGTTAATGTGGAACCATACTTGCATCCCTGGAATAAACCCCACTTGATTGTGGTACATGATCCTGTTAATGTATTGCTGGATTCTATTTGCTAATATTTTGTTAAGGTCTGTTTCATCTATATTAATCAAGAATATTGACCTGCAATTTTATTTTTTTGTGGTCTCCATGTCTGGTTTGCATATCATGGCAATTCCAGCTTCGTAAAATGAGTTTGGAAGGTTTCCCTCCTCTTCAATTTTTTGGAAGAGTTTGGGAAGGATAGGTATTAACTCTTTTTTGAATGTTTTGTAGAATTCAAAACCAGTGAAGGTTTCTGGCCCTTTTTTGTTTGTTGGGAGCTTTTTGGTTACTGTTTCCATAACCTTATTAGTAATTTGTCCGTTCAGATATTCTATGTCTTCATGATTCAGTCTTGGAAGATTGTATGTTTCTAGAAATGTATCCATTTCTTCTAAATTGTCCTCCTATTGGCATATAATTGTTTGTAATAGTTTCTTATGATCCTTTGTATTTCTGTGGTATCGGTTACCTCTTCTCTTTGATTTCTGATTTTAAATATTTGAGCTCTCTTTTTTTCTGGTTTCACCTAGCTAATGTCTGTATATATATTATATATATATATATATATATATATATATATATATATATATATATATATATACATATATTTTTATTTCCAAAACACAGCTCTTAGTTTCATTGATCGTTTTTATTGGTTTTTAAGTCTCTCTTTCATTTATTTCCACTCTGATCTTTATAATTTCTTTCCTTCTCTGAATTTTGGGATTTATTTGTTTTTCTTTTAGGTCTAAAGTTAGATTGTTTATTTGGGATTTTTCTTGTTTCATGATGTTTGCCTGCATTGATATAAATTTTCCTTCCAGAACTGCTTTTGCTGCATCCTATTGATTTTGGTAAGTTGTATTTCTATTTTCATTTGCCTCTAGGTATTTTTTTTAATTTCTCCTTTGATTTCTTTGATCCATTGTTTATTTAGTAGCATGTTCTTTAATCTCCAATTTTTGTAGGGTATTTTTTCCATTTTTTTCCTTCTGATTGATTTCTAGTTTCATACCATTGTTGTTGGAGAGGATGCTTGATATAATTTCAATATTTTTGAATTTATTAAAACTTATTTTGTGACCTAGCAAATGATTTATCCTAGAGAATGTTACATAGTACTTGAAAAGAATGCATATTCTGCTTCTTTTGGATGGAAAGCCTGTATATAGCTATTAACTCTATCTTGTCTCATATGTCATTTAAGGCTGATGTTTCCTTATTTATTTTCTGTCTGGATGACATATACATTGATGTAGGTGAGGTGCTGAAGTCCCCTACTATTATTTTATTGCTTTCCTTTTCTCCATTTAAGTTTGTTTGTATTTACCTTATATGTCTTGGGGCTTTTATGTTGGGTAGGTATATATTTATAAATTTTATATCTTCTTGCTGTATTGGCCCCTTTATCATTATGTATTGTCCTTCTTTGTCTTTTATTAAAATAACTTTGTTTTAAAGTCCATTTTATCTGATATGAGTATAGCTACTCCAGCTTTCTTTTCAGTTCCATTTACATAGACTACATATTTTCATTCCTTCACACACATTCAGTCTGTGTGTGTCCTTACTTTTGAAGTAAGCCTCCTGTAGCTACCATATAGATGGGTCTCGTTTTTTATTCATTCATCCACTGTATTCAGCCACTACCTTTTGATTGGTGAATTTAGTTCATTTACATTTAAAGTAATTATTCATAGCTATGTACTTGCTGCCATTTTGGGAATTGTTTTCTGTCTGTTTATGTGGTTCATCTTGGTTTCTTTCTTCTCTTTCTCTCTTCCCTTGTGGTGGTTTTCTTTAGTGTTATGTTTATATTTCTTTCTTCTTTTCTTTTCTGTATTTACTGTAATTTTTTTCTGTGTGGGTACTGTAAGTTTCACATCTAACATCTTATGTATATAGCAGTCTGTTTTAAGTTGGTAGCAACTTAAATTTAAACAAATTCCAAAGCTTTATTTTTTACTCCTTCCTCAAACCATGCTTGCTTTATAAGTGATTGATTCACTATCTTTATTATATACTTACCTTTTCTGGTGGGATTTTCTTACTTTCATACTTTTTTTATTATTAATTAATGCCATTTCTTTTCAGTTTAAAGAAGTCCCTTAACATTTTTTTGTGGATTGGTTTAGTGATGGTGAACTCCTTTAGCTTTTACTTATCAGGGAAGCTCTTAACCTCACTTTCAATTCTGAATGATAACCTTTCTTTTGCTGCTCTGTCAAGGTGAGTGCCATTGCTCTGTCTTCAAACTCACTTGCTCTTTCTTCTAGCTCTTTCAATCTGCTGTTGAACCCCCCTATGTATTTTTTCAGCTCAGTTAAAACTTCTGTTTGGTATTTTCTTATATTTTATGTCTCTTTGTCAAAGTTCTCACTGCATTCATCCATTCTTTGCCTGAGTTTGGTAAGCATCTTTTCATGAGATTTTGAGTTGTTCTGTCAGTTGGAAAATATTCATCTGTCTCCTCATTTTGTCTAATTCTCTGTTTGTTTCTATGTATTAGGTAAATCATCTATCTCTCCAAGTTGTAAAGGGATGACTTATGTAAGAGATGTCCTATGTGGTCAAAAGTACAATCCTGCCTGGCCACCAGAGCCAAGCACTCAAGGGTGTCCAGCATGTGGTTTGCATGTGCCCTTCTGTTGTGGAAGAACCATGGATGCTGCTGTGGAATACTGGTGGACAGAACCTGCCTTAGGAATGGCTGTGGGACATGGCTACAGCAAATGTCAGGTTCTGGTGATCCCAGTTACCCTCTGGCCAGCTGTGAGGCCTAGTGGAAGTTCAGGGGTGGGCCAGGCTTTTGGCTAACAGGTTAGATGGAGATTTCCAAAGTGACACCCACAAGCACAGGCATTAGCAAGGTAAACTGAGATTATAAAAATGGCTCTTAACTGTGTCTCCATCCCCAGGGAGTGTCCCAACTGGTTCTTATCTCTCTGACAGGTGCTTCAAGATTAGTAAGAGGGTTGCCTTCACTTATGGTCCATGTGCTTTTCAATCTGGTGTTTTTGTGCTGGTTTTTGAGTTGGATGAATCTGTGCATGATCTCATTAAGAGCAGGTTTTTCATTCTCTATAATTCTATGATTTTCCTGGATGTATTCCCTATTAGTTTTCAGAGCTGAGTGTTTTGGGGATTTGTCTCTCCTGTTCAGGATCTAAGGGTTGGAGTCCCTAATGGGGAGTTCAAATCCCTCACTCCTCAAGGAAAATAATTATACTTTTGAAATCCTTTCCAATTGTGGATTGCCATGCCTGAGGTATGGTTTTATCCTTGGCATGGCCATATCTCTGTTTCTCTTATCTGTCTTGATGCTTTACTTTTACCCTTTGTTGTGGAGACTCCTTATCCAGTTTTCGGGTCCCTTTCAGAGAGAATTACTCCATATGTAGTTGTGCATTTGTTGTGTTCATAGGAGGAGGTGAGTTCAGGATCTTCCTACAGCACCATCTTGAATCCCTTTCCAATGTGTTTCTTTTAGTGTGATAAAAAAATATTGTTTTCTCTTTTTAAAGTGATTTTCTACTCTGCATCTTATTTTTAAACTTTCTTAATCAACTTTCACACAAAAAAGAGATAGTTCAGGGCTTCCCTGGTGGCACAGTGGTTAAGAATCCGCCTGCCAATGCAGGGAACACAGGTTCAAGTCCTTGTCCAGGAAGATCTCACATGCCACAGAGCAACTAAGCCTATGTGCCACAACTACTGAGCCTGTGCTCTAGAGCCCATGAGCCACAACAATTGAAGCCCGCACACCTAGAGCCCATGCTCCACGACAAGAGAAGCCATTGCAGTGAGAAGCCCTCATACCACAACGAACAGTAGCCCCCGCTCGCCGCAACTAGAGAAAGCCTGCACTCAGCAAAAAAAAAAAAAAAAAAAAAAAAAATCCAGTGCAGCCAAAAATAAATAAAAATAAAAATAAATAAATTTATAAAAAAAAAAGAGATAGTTCATCTCTTCCTCAATCCATTCATTATGTAATGAAAAATCTACTGTATCCAAACACCACTCGAACTCTAATTCGGGTCTTGAGGACCAGACATTGAGATGCATATTATGAATAAGAACGTGACCTTACTGGGGCAAAATAAACAAATAAATAAAAACAGAGTGGTTATAATGATAGGTACATGTTTGCTGGAAAGAAGTGATCCTAAGAAAAAAAGTTACTTCCCAGGCAAGGAAAGCAAGCAAAAACTTTCTAGCAGTTGATATGGTAGGAAAAAAAATCACAAAGTCCCAAGGATTTGACACAGTGACAGGAACCATATCTGCAATGTTATAAGACGAGATGAACACACTGGAGGGCTTGGCTAGGACTAAGCAAAAGAAGAGAGTTCATGTGAGCACATTAGAAGAGACACCATGCTACATGTGGAGTCTGATGCACCCTGCTCCTGACTGTGACACAAGCTGAACCAGCTTTCCCAGGTTTGTGGCCAATGGTCAGGTCCCACTCAGGGCTAGAGAGGTATGGTGCAGCAGTACGGACTCGTGTGCAAGAACAGCGGTGAGAATTCATCATGTATTATAGGAATTATAAGGGAAGATTCATTGCAAATAACAAGGGATTGCCACTACTACAAAGCAGGAGTAAGAATGCTCTTAGGGAAGGTGGGAGATAAAAGTACAGAAACGTTATGAATCTTCCATCATATTTCTTTCCCCAAATGAGAAATATGGACATAGGCAAAGAATAACACTTGGACTTTTAATCTGCACCTGGTCTAAATGAAGGAAAACATAGCTAAAGGAGTACTGAAGATGTGGGACACCTCTGATTTGCATTTACCCAGTCATTCCAGCAGAACTTTTACTCTTTTAATGCAGTTGGACTCTTTCACATAACATCTCAGAGAACATCTGAGGAAAATCTGCCTTAGGCCTTCACAGAGAGTCACATTCATCTGCTAGGGACATTAATTGCCCTGCCCCCACCTCCATCTCCTGGTCCTTCAGTCCTTGTGTCAGAACCTTCCTTGTGTAAGAAGCTGTTCCAGGCCTCTTCTCTCCTTGAAGGTTTCCATTCCCTGTCCTCTTTGAGCCTTACCAGGTTGGAGTAATCAGGATTCTTGCCCATAAATTGTCACTGGTCCCACTGGTCTCTCCAGAAACCCACTAGCAAAATACGATTTTCCCCTGCCTTACTCTGGCCTCTCAGATCCTTGAACTTTCTTCTTTCATCCATCTGATCTTCCTCCTACTACAAACACACACTCACATAATATTTTATACCAGGGGTTGGTAAACTACAACCCATGGACCATATCTAGTTTACTACCAGGTTTGGTAAGGCCCATGAGCTAAGGATAGAGTCTATGTTTTTAAATGGTTATATAAAGTACCAAAACTATATCTTCAGTTTTGCCTCTTGGTCCTCAAACCCTAAAATATTTGCTACCTGGCTGTCTAAGCAAAGTTGTTGACCCTACATTAGATCTTATTACTTCCATTGACTATAGGCCGCCTACAGTCTCAACCTCAAACCAGTGATGTGTTGGTCCCCACTTCCAATAATTTCAATTTATCCCCTTTATATCTGACTCCTCCCATACAGGATAAATCCATGGAGAGACACTCCAATACACATATTAATCAAACTCTCAAAAATTAAATACAAAGAAAAAATATTAAAAGCAGCAAGGGAAAAAAAAAAACAAATAACATACAAGGGTATCCCCATAAGGTTAACAGCTGATCTTTCAGCAGAAACTCTGCAAGCCAGAAGGGAGTGGCAGGACATATTTAAAGTCATGAAAGTGAAACACCTACAACCAAGATTACTCTATCCAGCAAGGATATCATTCAGATTTGATGAAGAAATCAAAACCTTTACAGACAAGCAAAAGCTATGAGGATTCAAAACCACCAAACCGGCTTTACAACGAATGCTAAAGGAACTTCTCTAGGCAAGAAACACAAGATAAGGAAAAGATGTACAATAACAAACCCAAGCAATTTAGAAAGTGGTAATAGGAACATACATATCAATAACTATCTAAATATAAATGGATTAAATGCTTCAACCAAAAGACATAGACTGCCTGAATGGATACAAACAAGACGCATATATACACTGTCTACAAGAGACCCATGTCAGATCTAGGGAAACATACAGATTGAAAGTGAGGGGATGGAAAAAGATACTCAATGCAAATGGAAATCAAAAGAAAGCTGGAGTAGCAATTCTCATATCAGACAAAATAGACTTTAAAATAAAGACTATTACAAGAGACAAAGAAGGACACTACATAATGATCACGGGATCAATCCAAGAAGAAGATATAACAATTGTAAATATTTATGTACCCAACATAGGAGCACCTCAATACGTAAGGCAAATGCTCACAGCCATAAAAGGGGAAATTGACAGCAACACAATCATAGTAGGGGACTTTAACACCCCACTTTAACCAATGGACAGATCATCCAAAATTAATATAAATAAGGAAACACAAGCTTTAAATGATACATTAAACAAGATGGACTTAATTGGTATTTATAGGACATACTATCTAAAAACTACAGAATACACTTTCTTCTCAAGTGCTCATGGAACATTCTCCAGGATAGATCATATCTTGTGTCACAAATCAAGCCTTGGTAAATTTAAGAAAATTGATATCATATCAAATATCTTTTCCGACCACAACGCTATAAGACTAGATATCAATTACAGGGAAAAAACTGTAAGAAATACAAACAAATTTAGGCTAAACAATAAGCTACTAAATAACCAAGAGAACACTGAAGAAATCAACGAGGAAATCAAAAAATACCTAGAAAGAAATGACAATGAAAACACGACAACCCAATACCTATGGGATGAAGCAAAAGCAGTTTTAAGAGGGAAGTTATGGCAATACAATCAAGAAACAAGAAACATCTCAAATAAACAACCTAAACTTACACCTAAAGCAGTTAGAGAAACAATAACAAAAATAACCCTAAGTTAGCAGAAGGAAAGAAACCATAAAGATCATATCAGAAGTAAATGAAAATACAATGAAGGAAATGATAGCAAAGATCAATAAAACTAAAAGCTGTTTTTTTGAGAAGATAAACAAAATTGATAAACCATTAGTCAGACTCATCAAGAAAAAAAGGAGAAGACTCAAATCAATAGAATTAGAAATGAAAAAGGAGAAGTAACAACTGACACTGCAGAAATACAAAGGATCATGAGAGATAACTACAAGCAACTATATGCCAATAAAGTGGACAACCTGGAAGAAATGCACAAATTCTTAGAAAAGCACAACCTTCTGAAGAAATAGAAAATATAAACAGACCAATCACAAGCACTGAAATTGAAACTGTGATTTAAAATCTTCTAACAAACGAAAGCCCAGGACCAGATGGCTTCACAGGCAAATTCTATCAAACAATTAGAGAAGAGCTAACACCTATCCTTCTCAAACTCTTCCAAGACGTAACAGCTGGAGGAACACTCCCAAACTCATTCTACGAGGCCACTATCACACTGATACCAAAACCAGACAAAGATGTCACAAAGAAAGAAAACTACAGGCCAATATCACTGATGAACATAGATGCAAACATCCTCAACAAAATACTAGCAAATAGAATCCAACAGCACATTAAAAGGATCATGCACCATGATCAAGTGGGGTTTATCCCAGGAATGCAAGGATTCTTCAATACACGCAAATCAATCAATGTGATACACCATATTAACAAATTGAAGGATAAAAACCATATGATCATCTCAATAGATGCAGAAAAAGCTTTCAGCAAAATTTAACACCACTTTATGATAAAAACCCTCCAGAAAGTAGGCATAGAGGGAACTTTCCTCAACATAATAAAGGCCATATATGACAAACCCACAGCCAACATCATTCTCCATGGTGAAAAACTGAAAACATTTCCTCTAAGATCAGGAACAAGACAAGGTTGTCCACTCTCACCACTATTATTTAACATACTTTTGGAAGTTTTAACCACAGCAATTAGAGAAGAAAAAGAAATAAAAGTAATCAAAATTGGAAAAGAAGTTGTAAAGCTGTCACTGTTTGCAGATGACATGATACTATACATTGAAAATCCTAAAAATGCTACCAGTAAACTACTAGAGCTAATCAATGAATTCGGTAAAGTAGCAGGATACAAAATTAATGTACAGAAATCTTTTGCATTCCTATACACTAATGATGAAAAATCTGAAACAGAAATTTAGGAAACACGCCCATTTACCATTGCAACAAAAAGAATAAAATACCTAGGAATAAACCTACCTAAAGAGACAAAATGTTCGGAGTTCCCATTGTTTTGGTTGTCTGCCCCCAGTTGCTAATGTTGGTTCAGTGGGTTGTGTAGGCTTCCTGGTGGTGAGGACTGGTGTCTGTGTTCTGGGGATGAGGCTGGATCTTGTCTTTCTGGTGGGCAGGTCCTCATCTGGTCGTGTGTTTTGAGGTGTCTGTCACCTCATTATGATTTTAGGAGGTCTCTCTGCTAATGGGTGGGGTTGTGTTCCTGTCTTGCTAGTTGTTTGGCATAGGGTGTACAGCACTGTTGAGTTATTTTTATTGAGGTGGATGGACCTTGAGTCTGTCATACAGAGTGAAGTAAGTCAGGAAGAGAAAAACAAATACTGTATGCTAACACATATATATGGAATCTAAAACAAAGGTCATAAAGAACCTAGGGGTAGGACAGGAATAAAGACGCAGACCTACTAGAGAATGGACTTGAGGACACGGGGAGGGAGAAGGGTAAGCTCGGAAAAATTGAGAGAGTGGCATGTACATATATACACTACCAAACGTAAAACAGATACCTTGTGGGAAGAAGCCGCATAGCACAGAGAGACCAGCTTGGTGCTTTGTGACCACCTAGAGTGGTGGGATAGGGAGGGTGAGAGAGAGGGAGATGTAAGAGGGAAGAGATATGGGGATATATGTATATGTATAACTGAATAACTTTGTTATAAAGCAGAAACTAACATCCTATTGTAAAGCAATTATACTCTAATAAAGATGTTAAGATAAAAAGAGACAAAAGACCTGTATGCAGAAAACTATACAACACTGGAAAGAAATTAAAGATGATACAAACAGATGGAGAGATATACCATGTCTTGGATTGGAAAAATCAACATTGTGAAAATGACTACACTACCCAAAGCAATCTACAGATTCAATGCAATTCTTATCAAATTACCAATGGCATTTTTCACAGAACTAGAACAAAAAATTTCACAATATGTGTGTAAACACAAAAGACCCTGAATAGCCAAAGCGATCTTGAGAAAGAAAAACAGAGCTGGGGGAATAAGGCTCCCTGACTTCACAATATACTACAAAGCTACAGTAATGAAGACAGTACGGTATTGGCACAAAAACAGGAATATAGATCAATGGAACAGGATAGAAAGCCCAGAGATAAACTCATGCACATATGGTCACCTTATTTTTGATAAAGGAGGCAAGAATATACAATGGAGAAAAGACAGCCTATTCCATAAGCTGTGCTGGGAAAACTGGACAACTACATATAAAAGAGTGAAGTTAGAACACTCCTTAACACCATACACAAAAATAAACTCAAAATGGATTAAAAACCTAAATGTAAGGCCAGACACTATAAAATTCTTAGAGGAAAACATAGGCAGAACACTCTATGGCATAAATCACAGCAAGATCCTTTTTGACCCACCTCCTAGAGAAATGGAAATAAAAATAAATAAATAAATGGGACCTAATGAAACTTAAAAGCTTTTGCACAGCAAAGGAAAACATAAACAAGATGAAAAGACAACCCTCAGAATGGGAGAAAATATTTACAAATGAAGCAACTGACAAAGGATTAATCTCCAAAATTTACAAGCAGCTCATGCAGCTCAATATCAAAAAAGCAAACAACCCATTTCAAAAATGGGCAGAGGACCTGTATAGACATTTCTCCAAGTAAGATATACAGATTGCCAACAAAGACATGAAAGGATGCTCAACATCACTAACCATTAGAGAAATGCAAATCAAAACTACAATGAGGTATTACCTCACACTGGTCAGAATGGCCATCATCAAAAATTCTACAAACAATAAATGCTGGAGAGGGTGTGGAGAAAAGGGAACCCTCTTGCACTGTTGGTGGGAATGTAAATTGATATAGTCACTACGGAGAACAGTATGGAGGTTCCTTAAAAAACTAAAAATAGAACTATCATACGACCCAGCAATCCCACTACTGGGCATATACCCTGAGAAAACCATAATTCAAAAAGAGTCATGTACCACAATGTTCATTGCAGCTCTATTTAACATAGCCAGGATATGGAAGCAACCTAAGTGTCTATCATCGGATGAATGGATAAAGAAGATGTGGCACATATATACAATGGAATATTACTCAGCTGTAAAAAGAAATGAAGTTGAGTTATTTGTAGTGAGGTGGATGGACTTAGAGTCTATCATACAGAGTGAAGTAAGTCAGAAAGAGAAAAACAAATACTGCATGCTAACACATATATATGGAATCTAAAAAAAAAAAAAAGTTCTGAAGAATCTATGGAAAGGAAAGGAATAATGATGCAGATGTAGAGAATGGAATTGAAGGGTCACCTGGGACGAACTGAGAGAGTAGCATGGACATATATACACTATCAAATGTAAAATAGATAGCTAGTGGGAAGCAGCTGCATAGCACAGGGAGATCAGCTCGGTGCTATTTGACCACCTAGAGGGGTGGGATAGGGAGGGTGGGAGGGAGACGCAAGAGGGAGGAGATATGAGGATATATGTATATGTATAGTTGATTCACTTTGTTATAAAGCAGAAAATAACACATCATTGTAAAGCAATTACACTCTAATAAAGATGTTAATAAATAAATAAATAAATGAAGTTCCAAATGCTCTCAGGAACCCCACTGTCTGGGGTCTGCCTGATGAGCCATTCACTAGTGTGAACTTTCGCATTGCTACGTCCTTCACCCCTAAGAAACACACCTCCCCATTTGCTCTTCCTAGATATAAGCAAGCTGCACCTAGGATAAAAAAGCTGAAAAATAAACCTATCCTATAAATAGCAGCTATCAATTTTTCTATAAATACTATGTACCAGGCACTTTAAAACATAATCTTATTTGATCCTCTCCACAACTCTGCAAGATAAGTACTATTCATATTTTAGCGATGAAGAAATTAAACCTCCAAGAGGTTAATTCCTCAAATTCACATAACTTGTATGCCAGAGTTCCATCTAAAGCCTTTAGAGATCCAAATGACATCTTGTTTCCACTGTGCTGTGTGGTGTAAAAATCAGTGAATGACTCAAGTGGTGGACCTATCCGTTCATGTTGCGGGTAGAATTAGAGTCCATGTTAAGTTTGGGAAGGTGTTTATATGTCATTAAGGGCAAAGGTTAAAGGGTTTTGCTCTGTGCCTTGAATCACAGCACCTAAGAACCCTATAGAATGATAGATAATCCAGACTCACCCACCTTTTCTGTGCCACAGCCTAAGAGTTCTTTTAAATGCAATAAATGTGCAGGCAATTTCGTTTATTCCAAATATTACTGTATAACAAGAATCTCGGCAGTGTTCCATAACCCTGTAATTTTCTAGATGGAAAAGCATGAGGGCTTGATGGGAAGATCTTTCCGCTGAACCACAGAGGAGCTGTTCCTTACTTTCTTGCAAAAAATAGAGGGTTGAGTCTATAGGAAAAAAAAGTCACGTAATATGATAATTCAACTGAGGTTAAAATTATTTTTAATTAATGGCTTAATGAGTTTTCTCACTCTCCCCTCATCAAGAATAATTAACACAGTTCTTCCTTTTGTTGCCTAAGGTTTTCGAATAGGACTAACCAGTTCCAATAAAGAAATTCATATCTGAAATAATGTAGGCAATACTGGTGTACAGTTAAAAAAACTACTGAGCATGACCTATAAAATGTATTATTCATATTATTGCTCTTTATAATGCTGTCTCTTAGGAACAAATCTATGTATTTTTCAGTGCCTCCACAGCATAATCTGTCATGCCTCAACCTTCTTTAAGAGTTTGTAACTTATCCACAAGTGCCTCTCACATCTTGTGCCCCTGACATTCTCTTGGCCCCTTGATCTTTCCTGTGCCCAGCTGAGTATTCAGTCAGTGACCCTGTTTCTTGACTGAATCACACTATCATGTGTTTCTTTGTAGCTCAAAGTTGGACAGTCCAGTACTAATTTCCATTTTTAAAATAAGAAGCATTTCTCTGTGTACACTTTCCTAAGTCTTATTCTCATTCAAGCTAACTTTCTTCTGTAAAATTAGAGCAACAAACTCTTTGCAAACATACAATATGCCCTTTGCAGACAGAGGACTGAAGGAATCAGAATTTCCTCAAAAGATCCCTTTTTACATTAAAATAGATTGCGTGCTGACTGTGTCACTGTACTTCCCAGGTATTAACTCATTTAATGTTCAAAATAACACCATGATGTAGCATTATTATTTTTTCCCATTTGTACAAATGGAGTAACTAGAGAACAAGAAGGTTGAATAAATTGCTCAAGCTCACACAGATAATATATGTCAGAGATTCAAATTCAGCCAATCTGACATCAAAGCTTGTTTAACCACTAAACTGTATACTGCCTTAGGCATATTAATTGGTGCTAGGTTTCTTCAAGAAGGTTTTTGTCTCGAAACAGAGACAAAATTAGGAGGTTGGGTTAACATATACACACTACTATATATAAAATAGATAACCAACAAGGACTTACTGCATAGCACAGGGAACTCTACTCTATATCTTGTAATAACCTATCATGGAAGAGAATATATAAAAATATGTATGTATATTCAGTTTTATAGATATATATATATATATATATATATATATATATATATATATATATATATATGTCTATCTATCTGTATATATAGATAGGTAGATATCTGAGTCACTTAGCTGTACACCTGAGACTAACACAACATTGTAAGTCAACTATACTTCAATTTAAAAAATAATTTAAGGGCTTCCCTGGTGGCGCAGTGGTTGATAATCTGCCTGCTAATGCAGGGGGCACGGGTTCGAGCCCTGGTCTGGGAGGATCCCACATGCCGCGGAGCAGCTGGGCCCGTGAGCCACAGCTACTGAGCCTGCGCGTCTGGAGCCTGTGCTCCGCAACAAGAGAGGCCGCGATAGTGAAGAGGCCCGCGCACCGCGATGAAGAGTGGCCCCCGCTTGCCACAGCTAGGGAAAGCCCTCACACAGAAACGAAGACCCAAAACAGCCAAAAATAAATATAAAAATAAATAAATAAATAAAAGATTACTATTAAAAAAAAAATAAAAAGCTAACCTTACTCTCAACTTCTCCCAGGAAATATTTCAAAAAATAATAATAATAATAATTTAAAAATAATGAAAAAGAAGGTCTTTGTCACCTTTTCTTGGAGTGAGCAGGGTGCCTTCATACAAACTGATTTCATTAAAGTTTAATGTATTTTTCTTCCCCCTGCGTGAATGCATACAGAGTCATCACATGCCTAGAGACCAACTTTCCAATTCACTGGGAAAACTTTTGTTGTTACCCAAAGATTCCTTTCCAACCTTCATGCTAATATTTCTATCTGGCCTTAGTGCCGTAACTTATGGCTTTGAAATATGCAAAAATATGTACTTCTAAACGAATATCTTTCCCTGTTATATCTCTCAACCACAATGTCTGGCCCATAGTAAGTAATTATTAATTTAGCCTTCATATGAAAGGAGTGTTTGTGAAGAGATCTTCATAGACGAAGGGAAATATGATCAATGATTTTTTTAGGTTAATGGGGAGGAGACTAACCTCAACTTCAACACAACAGGTGCAGTGAAAATATTTTAAAATGTGTATATTTATACTATTTCTAAAATTGTATATTTTAAAACTTTAGTGTTAATAAAATTAATTTTTAAATAAATGGATTACATGTCTTATATTTTATATTATGTACTATGCATCTCTGTGTTGACAATACTTCACCTGTTCCTCTTTGCATAGAGATTTTTGTTGATGACAGTGACCTGTGGAATGTCTTCAACACTTTATGCCTAGTTCAGTGTTCCAGGCTTTATACATATTGCAACAAACAAGAAAACATCATTTTTGCAAGTTAAAAGTATCATAATCGTGAAATCACTTAAGGACTGAAATTCAAATTCTATGTCTTCAGAAGGAAAGAGGCCGTCACCCAAATATAGCTATCTCCTAAAAACAAAAACAAAATCACCACTTCCTTTTGTTCAGGTCTTCGAAATTTCCTCAGCTCTCTTGGCTGGGCAGTACCTGCATCCCTTAGTCCTCAATTATTGATTAAAAAAACAGTCCCACAAAGTGGATGTTTCTGATAATCAGACTGAGTTTACACACACACACACACACTCACACACACACACACACACATTCACAAGGAACCTTGGGGAATTGTTTTTATTTTGTGGAAAATACACTTAATTATAATGTAGTTTGCCAAGTGCCATGTCCAATCATTCTCAAAGAAATCTTTCAGCTGCTGCTGGAAAGTGGGTTTGCTTATATAGTTGCTCTTTTATTACTACTAGCAACAAGCCCAATTTATCTTCTCAGTACATAACTACTGTCCCAATACTTGAAATTTCTTATGAAAGAGACAGCCTGATGCCTTGTATACTTGTGAGTGTGTGTGTGTGTGTGTGTGTGTGTGTGACCTACTTTAATTTTTAGGGAAATCAACAAATACTTAAAACATCCAACCAATTTTTTCTATACAGCTTCTCCCTCTAAAAAATAAAAGTCAGCTGCAGCTGCTTTAATTCTACAAAGTTCCATTTTACTTAAAGTCCATAATTGAATGAACAAATGTATTTCTAGAAAAAGTTAATTTGTTTTCTGGAATAATTGTGCAATAGAGTAGGCTGAAATATCGTTCTTTTGCTGTATGCATACATATCTACAACAGAAAATATTTCATTAGCTTAGATGTTTACGTTTCATATAGGACTTTTTTCTTTAAACCTCACAGAGGGACTGGACCTACATTGACAACATGCCATGTCTAAGTAACAGTGGGTGTCTTGATTATATGACATATATTAATGATTCCCACATCCATAAGATTACCTAAAACATTTATTTCCTCCAGATTTCCAGATTCTTCTAACTTAACAAATCAAGACTTAGGTAAATAGACATCTTTAAGAAGATAATTCTGATTGTCTTCTAAAATAACAGAAGTGGATCCTTATAGATCTTTGGTATATACAAAGTCCACTTTCTTTGGTAAATAACAATCTGAAATGCAAAATTTTTGACTGTGTATATATTTCTTTAAAGGAGATCATGTCTATATTTTTTTTCCAAATTTTCCAAAGGTGTTCTGACCCAAAATATTTAAAATCAAGTCTTACTAGTGAGTAGGCACCTGTGAGAGTAGACATTATATATTATTGCTCTTCTTTACCATTGTATATCTTGGGCCTGAGTGCCTGGTAAATATTTTTTGAAGGAAATAAGAAGAAAGAAAGGGAAGGATGGGGAAAGGAAAAAGGTAGGGAAGAGGGTGGGAGGCAAATGGAGGAAGACGTGCTGTTTCTGTTGTGGTTGTTCCTTTCCTAGGTGATTTACAGATAGACACCATGGGACGGCTACTACAGGTACAGGACAAACAACACAAAGATTGCAGTTCGAGCTCTCCAGGAAGCAGACCCTGGATCAGAATTGGGTGTGCAATTCTTGTTAATGGGAAGTAACACCAATAAAGGAAAGAGGAAGGAATGGCTAGATCTGACAAAGGCTCTATTAGCCCAACAGAAAGCTTCAGAGCAAGGCTTGCCTGTTGCAAGAGTGCCATCTTGGGTACAAGGTGGGCCCTTGGACCACTACTTTTTCCATCACTGACTGGCAGCCACTCCAAGAAGAGGGTTACCTCAGCTTGAAAGCTGAGGCTGACCACAAGGATGTTAAGAGTTGGAGGCCGTTGGGTAACCACACTCGTAGAAGCCGGTGTATCCTTTCTTGAAGGAGAATCTGGAAGGTACATCTCTGTGTCCTCTAGACAAGCTAAGAAGTAGTTTCCTTCACCCCAGAAAGCAGCCTAAGAAGAATCAACTTCTCTCTATCCAGTTGCCGGCCCCAAATAATAAAGGAAAATAATTATTTCCGTGGAAAGAAGGACTCCAGCGGAGGAGTTTATGCACTCATCAGTCTCTGCACTGCATTTCTTTATGTCTCCTCCTTATTTTTTAGGGACTGCCAAAACAAATGCATTTATGATGATTTAACATTGGAAATATAATATTAATCAAAACTTAAGAAAACAGTTAAGTATCTAGTTCATGTAAAAGAACAAGAAAGTAAGAAATTTAAATGGATATCATTTGGTGAGCCTAAAATGATTTAATATCTTTGTTTCTCCTTTTGCCTCCCTTTTTGTGAGTTTCCATGGGAATCTTTGTACAGAAACTGACTACAGCTGAATCTATATGTGTTCTACAAGAATCAGTTTCAATTAAAGACTTGCTGCATCTGCTTCCTGTGGATCATGAAAAAAAAATCAACATGAATCTATTGAATAATTAATATGTACCCAAGATTATGCAAAATCTCCTTGAGAAATTCAAAAGCCAAGGAAACTCTTATGTGTGTTCCCTCATGACAATGAGAAATGAAGCTAGACACATGTTCATTAAGATGACAGATGTGAGTATCATAGTTTATCTTTTCCATGTTCCTATTCACACACTCTTTACCACCACATCAACTGAAATGGTTTTTTCCAATTTGGGGAAAGTGTTAGGCTTTGAGTGGGTTAAACTAGAAGTTCAAAGAATGGCATAATAGATAGGCAACAAGTAAGTCATTCAGTATCTCAATTAGCCAATGACTATAGATTGAGAATCTACAATTTGCCAGTCCCTATGATAGGAGTCCAGGGCCTAGAAATTAACAGTATAGACAAGGTCTCTCCTTTAGTTAACTCATATGTGACCAAAATTTTGATAATAACGATTTCTAAGAATTATAAACCAACTAATAATCCCTGGGGCCTCTAATCCCAGTGCCCTTGCCCCCAGAGTGAGTTACAGCCAACCTCCACCTCCCCAGGAGACCCTCAAGAATTACAAGGACTAAGAATTAAAGGAAGTAAAAAATATTATTAGAAGTAAATAAGGTAAAGCCAGGGAGCTATTAGAGTCTATCTAGACTGATCAAGCAAAGGCACTTTGCACAGATATAATTTGAAGTGAGATCTGAGAAACAGTCAGGTGAAAATTTGGTGGGAGAATATTCTAAAGAGAAGACAACTAGAAAGAAAAATAAAAGTTTCTGAAATGCAAGAAAGGTTAGTCTGTTCTAGAAATATGGTGTCCACTAGAAATATAATGCAAGACACGTAAAAAATTTTTAATTCTCTAGAAGCCATATTAAAAAAGTAAAAATAAAGTGGTTAAATTATATTAATATTTAAGTTCACTTTAGTTTACCTAATACATCCAAAATAATAGCTTTTATAAATGTTATCAATAAAATTAATATTATTTACATTAATATTTAAACTGCTTTTGAAATGTGGTATTTTATACTTTCAGAACAAATGAATCTAGATTAGAGTATATAAATATGGTGATCATATTTTAAAGGATCAATTGTCACTTGTGCTATTAGCTGTCATATTGGACAATGCAGCTCTAGAGACTGAAGAGTGACCACTGCTTCTGAAGGTGTCTAAGGAAGAGAATGGATCAAGCTGAATTTGGAGAGAGAGATAATATACAGATCAAATAGTGCATTCTAGAAAGTAACAGGAAATTTGGACCATATTCCAACTACAGTGGGAGTCACTGGAGAGTTTTCAGCAGATTGAGATGATGTGATCACTGTCTGTTCTAGTCCATCTGGGCCGTTATATCAAAACACCACAGAGTGGGTGGCTTATAAACAACAGAAATTTATCCCCACAGTCTGAGTCTGGAAGCCCACGATAATGGTGCCAGCGTGGTCAGGTGAGGGCTGTCTTCCCAGTCACAGACCTCTCATTGTATCCTCACATGAGGGAAGAGGGTAGGGAGCTCTGTGGGATCACTTGTTAGAAAAGCACTAGTCCCATCGGGAGGGCTCCACCCTCATGACCTAGCCACCTCCCAAAGGCCCCACCTACTACCATCACCTTTGAAGGTTAGCATTTTAACATGAATTTTGGAAGGACACAGACATTCAGACCACAGCACTGCTTTACAGAAAATCTCTCTGTGTGTTGTGTAGAGAATGGGCTGCAGAGGAGGCAAGAGTAGATGCAGGTAAACAAAGCAGAATGTTGTCACATCTATGGAATACACATGGTGGCCTGGGCAGGGTGTGGCGGTGGACCTAAGAGGAGAAAACATGGATATATATTTTGGAGGTAAAGTCAGTGAGACTGAATCCTATCAGAGGCATCAGATGTGCAGTATATCAGATTTTTTTTTAACATCTTTATTGGAGTATAATTGCTTTACAATTGTGTGTTAGTTTCTGCTTTATAACAAAGTGAATCAGCTATATGTATACATATATCCCCATATCCCCTCCCTCTTGTGTCTCCCTCCCATCCTCCCTATCCCACATCAGATTACTAGAAGTTAATAATCAAGTAGTACTACCAAAAGAAATAACAATTTAAATATTAATCTCATCTGACTACACTCATGTACCTACACTCATGTTCTACACTCATGGGCCACCCCTTCTTTAGGCTTAAAAGTGATGTTATCCCAGGATGCCTAAATCAAACAACTCTAATATCTATATTACCAGGCCTATAGTGTGGACAATGTTCAGAAATTCAAGGTAAGTATGAAGAGTTAAGAATGACTTGCTTTTGCTTGTTTGTTTGTTTTGTTTTGTATTTTGCTCAAGCCAGTAGGTGGCTGGTAGTAACTGTTAATTGAAATGGGAAAGACTTGAGGTTTCAGAGGATTAAAAGTAAACATTCCATTTGGTTATGTAAAATTTGAGATGATGAATATAATGAGTACACAATTTGTTGACTAAGTGGGGAATTCTAATTTTGGAGGCATCAGTGTATAGACATTAGGTAAAGTTAAGAGACAAATAAGATCATCTACAAACAGGAAGGGAAATGAGAGAAGGGGAGGGATGTCTATTATAAGAAAAGGATGAAAATTGCTTCGGAGCATGAAAGCACTTTTCAAAGACTAATGGTAGCAGAGAACCTAGGTGGAGTGCTGTGTGGAGGGATGGGAGGTGAAGAAAAGGAGACAAGTACAAGTCACCTTTCTAGGGAGTGTATAAATAGGAACAGAGAAATGAGGAAGCAACTGGAGGAGAGGTGAGAGATCAAGGGAGAGAATTTTTTTTTTACTTTGTTCATTTTTTAAAGTTGAAAACATTAAGGTCTAATTTTATGCAAGTGGGTAATCCCTTATCCAAGCACTGATGATTCAAGACAAAAAGATATTAATTTCATGAGGCAAATCTAAGAAGAATCCCAGACTAAATTGGGTTAATCAATTTACCCAAGATCCCAAAGTCCCTAGCAAATCCAAGATGCAAACCCAGACATTCCTGATGCCAAGGTCCAGGACTGCAAATGAATGTTATACTGCCTCTCAGGGAGAAAAGCATAATTTTGGAAAACAAATCTTTAGACACAGGTGGTAAGTAAGAGGTGCTTGTTAGTCTAGATATGAAGTGATAAGAACCCAAACTAAGACTGGAGTTGTGAAGAAAAGAAGGAAAGGAATGATGGAAAAGACATTAACAACCAAACAAGATCTCAAAAAAGGCAAAGCTGGGCCTCATTAAAATGTGAATGAGTCAAAGATAACTTGAGGCTTATAAGTTCCTGAAAATATGAGAGTGTAGTGGTTTGCATCTCTCATGAATTTGACTTTCACACAACGCTCAATTCAATGCATTCCATCACATCCTTCATCTGATTTTTTGGTTCTAAATTCTGTTTTTCACACCTCAGTTGACTAATGACGATTTTAAACAATCACTTGACAGCACTGCCCCCTAGTTGTGTCAGGATGTTTTTGGAAAAATATGCTTTACCTTCCGAAGTATTTTTCAGAACGCTTTTTGTATGGAAGTAAGTTGATTCCTTTAAGGGAAGCGTTGAAATAAAATGAACAGAGGAAAGATCAAAGTCAAAAGAGTTAGTTTAGACAATTAGATTTAGACAATTAGATTCTGATATGACAGAAGATTTAATTTGAAATTCATAGATATTTTCAGAGTCTAGTTCCTATGCAACACTACAAGTGATTTTCAACCTTGTCTTCAGAACCTGAGTAATGATTGTAGTCTGTTAACTGAGCTCAAAGCTAGTCTCAGAATTTTCAAAGGACCTAGAGGTTCTGTGTCAGGTCCAGATGGCCAGGAGAGCACAAAATAATGAGAATCTTGAATTCTAGTCAGTTAATCTTTCAATTTTGTTAAACTTTTGTTAAAACATCTCTAAGCAGTAGACATGTTGGCCTCATTTCATTGACAAGGAGACTAAGGTCTCTACAATTTAAGTGATTTGGCCACGATCTCAAGCTAGTAAGTGGCAGAGCTAGGAGTCAACCCAGTTATGTTTTATAACATATGTGTTATATATTTAACAGCAGCATGGAACTGTTCTCTGATTCACTTCTTGGGAAGTAGATTCTCCACGGTGGTCATCGCCGTGTCTCTGTGGTATGTAAGTTCTGTTGCAGGACACATTGCTACTACCTTTCTGTGGTCTGAGAATTATAGATTGCAGTGGTTATGGTAAGGTAAAGATGGTTCTAATTAGGGGCAAAGAAAAGAGAAAAAAACAGAGATATTAAGCCTCAACAGATCAGTGACATTTGACAGAGGCCAATAAATATGAATCATGCAAAAAAATTTCTCTCCAGCAAGAAACGCTGCACTTTATTATTATTTTCCCCTGAGTTTAATCGTTGCTGATTGCTTTTTTTGCTGTTTAGTAAGTACTGCAATTTTGCAGTATCCTGCCAATTCTTCCTTGTGTTTTTTAAAATTTATTTTGTGAGTACTCTTCAGTCTTGCTGTAGCCAATCCTATGACATAATCAAGCAGGCTAATGCATCATTTAGGGACTCAAAAGATGCTCTAAAGCCTTTGGACTAATTGACTGCTCAATCATGTTAATAAACACTTTGGTAAAGGTAAATGCAATTTTTTTGTGTCTCCAAAAATCTTTTTTGAGTGTCTAATTTTACAAATTATTTTAAATCATCAATAGGACATGGTAAGTTTTTCTTATTATAAATGTTGGAAAAAGAAATGTTTTTAAATGTACCATCTTTACAGTCACAGATTGTTGTTCAAATTGTTAAATCCTGGTTAAACATCAAGCACCCATTAGAGTCAACTAATTCAGCAATAGTGCCCATGCTGGCAGTTCTGAATAGATCTGTAGAGAGAGGTCACAGATCTAACCCTGCAAACTGTAAGTGAGGCTTCAGTCACTAAAGCCATTCAGTCATTCATCCAGTGAATAAGCATCTACCTCATACCTGCTATGATCTTGTCCGAGGGTTGAAGACGCTGAATATGCAATAATTAGCAGACCTTTCAAGGAGTCTAGTGAAGGAGATTGACCCATACTCTAATAACTAATGAGTTTTATTAATATCCAAGTGCTAGAAATACACATTGAGTATTATAATATCAGTTTATAAAAAGTCACATTTTGCTCAACAAACACCCATTCTGTGAAATGAAAATATTCCTATGGAGAATAAAAAGCCAAAATGGTACCTCAGATAATATGAAAAAATTCCCTTAGTATCCACGTAGTATCACAGGTAATTTAGAAAATACTTTAAAAACTAAAAATAGAGTTGCCATATGATCCAGCAATCCCACTCCTGGGCATATATCCAGACAAAACTCTGACTCAGAAAAATACATGCACCCTTATGTTCATAGCAGCACTATTCTCAATAGTCAAGAAATGGAAAGAACCTAAATGTCCATAGACAGATAAATGGATGAAGAAGATGTGGTACATATATGCGATGGAATATGACTCAGCCATAAAAAAGAATGAAATAATGCCATTTGCAGCAACATGGATGGAACAGAGATTATCATACTAAGTGGAATAAGTCAGAAAGAGACAGATACCATATGATATCACCTATATGTAGAATCTAAAATATGACACAAATGAACTCATCTATGAAACAGAAACAGACTCACAAACATAGAGAACAGACTTGTGGTTGCCAAGGGGGAAAAGGGGTTGGGGGAGGGATGAATTGGGAGTTTGAGATTCGCAGATGCAAACTATTATATCCATTCTAATGGATAAACAACAAGGTCCTACTGAATAGCACAGGGAACTATATTCAATATCCTGTGATAAACCATAATGGAAAAGAATATGAAAAAGAATGTAAACATATATAATTGAATAATTTTGCTGTAGTGTAGAATTTAGCACAACATTGTAAATCAACTATACTTCAATAAAATATATATTTTTTTAATTTAGAAAATACTACTTTCCCATTCAAAGTACCTCTTTAACAGTGATACACATAGATGGATATAGCTACAGATAGGGAGAAAACATAGATCCATTAGTTAGATAAACTGTGTATAATTTTGAAAAGTTCTTAGGAACTGATAAAAATATAATTCCATATTATCATATTTACACGTTATTATATTAGTTAGCTAGCTGCGCTGGGCTGCTTAAACTTGTGCTATTAAGTTATCCCATGGATAACTTAAGAAAAAATGTCTGAATGTGTCCAGGCTGTAGTAGACTAGGTTAAAATCATCATGTTTATCTATCTGGGGATATTCATCTGGTCAAAGGTTAATTTCAGAGACCTTGGAAGATGATATTTATTTAAATTAAAAAGAGTAAAATCACTCATATATTTTCCAGTATCTACAAACAAGGGTGAGCGTCAAAATTTAATTAGACCAAAGAATGGATACCAGCTGTAAACAATCAATACTGTTGAACCAGTGGACATGGATCAAATGTCAGATACATTGGACTAAATTGCTTTCCTATCTGTATATTTCAAAAACCATTACATAAATGCTGAGCCATGTAATATAATCAGTGTACCTTATCTGTTGGGAAAGCATCCAAGATTAATTACTGAATTTAAGGCAAGGTCAAATTAACTAGGCCTTAAAGCTAAGAGTTGAGCAAAACAGGGAATGCTGGATTGTAATTAGGACATCTAGAAAAACAAAATAAAATGTGATGAAAAAAATGGTGTAGGCACAGGCAGATAATTAAATGTGGCAGTCGTAGTTCCCTTCATAACATAGCGTTTATAGTTCTTTTCATATTTTATTTGCTATCTAGAGACAAAGTTTTATATTTTTAAATGGGTGCAAAGCATATGAAACAGATTTTATTTCATTTATTTTCAGTGGTCCAAAAATATTTCCCAAGTTTATGTTCATCCCACCGGCCCTACCCACCATACGCTCTGGGAACTAACACCACCGTTACGTTGGATATCTTTTGTTAGAACATTAGTTAAAGGGTATTTCCCAACACTATGCTTGTGCAGGGAAAGATAAAAGTTCCAAAGTTGTTATTTGGGAAAGTAAAAGTCTGTGTCTCATTTTATCACACATTTGAGGTGTTTTAGTAAAGGAGTGGGTGAAGTGTGGGAGAAGGGACATTGCCAAGAAAATTTATGTTTCTTTGCCTTTATATTCAAGTAGAGATGAAAAAATCCATTTTTATTATTTCTCCTGTCTTTTAGGGGATTAAATTAGCCTGCTCTGCTTCACCTGCCATCAAGTTCTGGAGAACCTCAGCCAATTGTGTTCTCAATGAAGAAAATAGCCATGGCTGTTGTAGTTCTGTAACTGTTTTCATATTTGTGCATTTATGCTTTGCACCATTCTCCTAACTCAGCTGTCTTTCTGAGTCTTGTCCCTGCCCCACCTTCTTAGATGTGACATACATCTTAGGCAGAGAAAAAAAATACCTGCGATGATATTGGAAAAACTAGTGAGTTTTTGCATTAAATATCTAACATCACATAAATAAATGCCTTGTTCGAAGTTATTTTAAAAGTCACATGAAGCCAATAATAAGATATGTGAAATACTCTCATTATTTAAACCAAAACCGTAATGGAGAAAATTCTATTTTGTTGTTTTGCACATACCATACTGTGGACCAGGATTTACAACGCACATATATAGCTTGTACATGACAGCATTTAAAGGGGATGGAAAGACCTAATAAAGCAAAATTATCTTGCACAAACCTGCTAGGTGATCTGAAACATCTCCTGTCAACTTTATTTCTTTAGGGTAAGACTTTGCTCGCTGAAGTTGAGTGTTAAAATAAAATTTCTTATGTAGAAAAGTTGCACATCCAAACAGATGCTGATTTATATTCCTTTTATACCAATACCCTCATTTCTTAGATGTGACCAGAGCCCTCAGGGAATGGGTTAAGTGACAAGCAAAGGTTGATATTAGGCAAATGTTGAGCTATGGGACATTGCCCAGAGCAGAGTTCTGCAGTGGAGAGCTTTGATAGGAAAAAGTGAGCATTAGACACTTCAGCAGGACACCTTGATGGGGGAAAGGAAGGAGAGCACCCACTATGAACTGGACTAGGACCCCTGCACGTGGTCCATCTATGACTGTCAACCATTTCATGCTTCAGAGTTGATCATCTCCATGTTACAGATCAGGACACTGAAGTTCAGGGAAATTAACAAAGCAATGATGTAACAGAGACAAAAATAGAGGTAGTGGTGATAGAGATCCTACATGTCTAGGATAAAATAAGAATGATTCTCGTTATTTATGAGAAAGGAAAGAAGGAAGGAAGGAGGGAAGGAGGGATCAAGGGAGGGAAGGAAGAGAGAAGGCAGGAAGGAAAGGGAGAGAGAGAGAAACCTTTTAATGAAAAACACTAAATAAATAACCAATGATTGATTTTGCGCATACAGCAAATGTTTCCAAAATCATCCATAATAATGATGATTATGATCATGCTCATAATGAAAGGGCATCAAAAACAGACTAAAGAGAGAGAGTAAATTTGGGTTGTAAGCTGACCTTATGATATTAGCAAATATTTCTTGAAATTAGGGAATGTGTTATCATCTGCCGTCCTCTGAGCCGTCTCGAGAAAATGACTCATCTGCCCCAGTGGTGCTTATACACTCCTAAATATTTCTTTTTCATCCTTGACTAAATTCATCGACTGTACACATTTTCAGTTCTATTTATGGAGCAACTCTGTAAAGTGCGTTTTCATTTTCTGTCTCGTCAAGGCCCAGGAGCTTGCTTCTTCATTGGAAGTGGGTTCAGTGATTGGCAGGGGTGGAGGCACTAGACTAACTCCTAAACTCCCACAGAACCTTTTCTTTGTACAGGAAACACAATAAACACCTGTTTATAAACATGATTAGGAACTGGGATAGCTTGGTTAACAGTATACTCTAGTTAGCTGAGGAGCTTTGAAACAAGGGAGAATTAACAGATGGTTATAAAAATGTAGTGTGTGTATTCAACCTGTTAGTCCTGGGTTTACCACTTCTTTTCATTCACTTTTAATATATTCATAGAAGTATTTTTCAATGCTGTGTAAATTAAGCAACTAGCATTCAGAAATTGTTTATACAGTAGATTCAATGGAGAACATAACTTATATTTGATTGTATTTTTGAGAGCGTGAACTTTTTCAGATTTTCCTGTTTAATAAACTACCTTGATTGATGATTTTTTACCCATGAAGTGAATCAGTTGCTATTGTGTACATTGAACAAAGCCGCTTTTTTGTTCAGAAGATATGAGGCACTGGCATTCAGAGTAATTCTAAAGGAGACACTTTCACTTTCAATAATATCATATTATTTTCTTCCCAAATACCATATCTGACCACATCCATAATGAAGCTGTGGGCAAATTCTGTATGTCAGTTTCTTTATTTCGGCAACAATTACAAGGAATGGCTTGTCAAATACAATCAGCGTTCTGTGAGTCTTTCATTTCATTATTTGACTGTATAATACACACATCTGTAGAGTGAGTTATGTTCAGTTACCTGGAGTCATTTTCATTCATGGGTATCTCACAGACCAGCCATCTCTAAATGCCTGGGGTCCTTGGAAACTCAACTATAAACTGTTCATTAAAACTTCAATTATTTCACACCTTGCAGCATATACCATATGTTAGATATCCAGTGAAGAAATTGCATAGCACTCAAATTCCAATGTCATCCGCTCTGGGCGACTCTCTGAGCAGAGACTAACCTGAGCTATCCACTCTCCTTCCCGGAATGGGGAAAACATGGCTGTGACCCTATGTAGCTCCAGTCCTTCTGAATGAGGGAAATACCACGGTATATTTATTCGTGGTGGATGAGAGCTGAAATCTCTTCAGCAGCAACAACACTCCACAGAGTTGTGCAAATATAGTTAGAAGATTGGAGAATTGTCACAATTCTATATTTCTTTATTGCTAGTTGGACTCATTTCTTAAATAGTGGAATTATAAGTAAGGAGATATCCATTTCCTGATCACAACACTCTGAAGGTGGGTATAGAAATATTACAGCAGACGAAGTGTTTTATCTTGTGAGAAAATTTAGGTAAGGGCTCTTCATATTTTCATTTGATGCATCAAAGAGTGGGGATTCAAGAATCTTCCCTAATGTGCTACATAAATATCTTAGAACAGATTTCCTCTAAATCAGTGGTTCTTAGCCTTTCTTGGATTTATTCCACAATATTCTATAAAATTACATAAGCCCTCTCTTGAGACAAATATACATACTAAGATATATTAATAATATTGCTTCCTTTTCAAAGGGTTCAAGAAACACTCAAATCATGTAGAGGTGTCCACAAACTTAAGATTTACAACTTCCCAAAAGAGGAGTAATTAAACCCATCTGGAGAAGAAACATCTCACACTGGAGTTGTCTGGTGGAGTCAGATGCTTGTTGCCCCACATCCAGAAGAAGAGGCCAACTTATATAACCACTTAAACATTGGCTTCATTTCCATTACAAACGTACTCATACATGTTGAAGGAATTGAAAGTGCTTGGTGAAAATCTGCTGAAGAAAAGTCATTTCAAACAGTTTTGCTCAGTACTTGCCCAGAATTTTCTCTAGTTAATGTTTCAAAATTATTGATTCATATTATTTACAGGCAAAGTACTTTGAACAGCAAGAAGGCTTTTAAGAATTTTAAGGTAATGCCGAGATCATATTAGAGGTCACTGTATTTGATCACTGAAAACTGCAAAGGACAATTTAGTCTGTAAAAACATATCTGTGCTATGCATTTCTGCTGTTGTCTCCTAATTTCTGAACATGGTGGGAGAGAAGCCTCTTTCATGTTCCCATCTCCTCCACGCTCCTCAACACAAATAGCACGCATTTCACACTCTTTTGGGATTGCTTAACAGCAGGGAGAAAGTTGCCATCCTAAAAAAGGAAGCCCAGGCATATCTCTAAGCTGAGCCAACCAAGGTGGGAGAAAGGATGTTCTGGCTGACAGGGTTTGTGTTTCTCCCAGGAAGACCAGAGCAGTCCCTGGGAGCAGTTGAGCATAAATAATGAAGATTAGACCTGTTTCCTCATTTGGTTACCTCACCTCTTCTGGCCCCCTCCCTCAGAGTTTCAGGATGTAACCTTACTGCCTCTCCCCTACCCAAGCCTATGTGTCACATTAAAATGGACCATTCTTTGTCTTCTAGGAATTCCATCTTTGAGGAACCACCCCTTGATCATAGCATCATAATTCTACTCAGCTCTTGTGTTCACAGTAGGACTCACCCTCTTCACAATCCCTGCCCCTGGGTAAGTATGTGTCCCCAAACAGGCCAATCAGAGAATGCTATCAATCAAACTACCCTGTCTTCTTGGCCATAGTGATCATTTTAGAGAAGGACACGTGATCCAAGCCATGCTAACCAGAATTGCTCCCATAATTTTGTCACTCTTGGGGGGGAACATTTCTGTTCAATGAAATCTGGATATATTTGGATGATATAAGAAGGCACTAAAAAACTTTGGTAATCAAGACAAATAATATTTTAATAAATCAAAATTATTACCAAAAAAAAAAAAACCACACTGAGCAAAATATCAAAATTGTAAAGACAGGGCCAGACCCAAACACCTGTTGTGTGCTTCCAATCTGAAAAAGAAAAGAGAAATCCCATGCAAGAATGGAAAGTGCAAGAATCATGCACTTTCATGCAGCCAGGGGGTCAGGGACAGATTGGTGGCCCACTGCCCCAGAATGAAACAATGGGATGTGTTGCTAAGAGACAGAAACTACCAGAATGAAAACCAGATTTAAGATGAGACTCAGCAAGCTTGGACACTAGTTACCGGTCCAGGGAGAAAGCAGGGAGCAGTGAAATCAAAGTCAGCTGAGGTTTTACGGGTATTACTTTGTCAGAGAAACTTTATCCCTAGCATCCTTTCAATGCCTAAAGCAATTCAAACATCTGAGTTTATACTAAAAGGAAGTTGTCTACCAAAACAGTGCTGCTCTAAATTGGGACTAATCCAATAATCTCCTCAGCTGCAGTCAAGGAGGAAAATGGACAGGGGACATCCTGCAAGAAGACATAGAGCCAGGGTGACCAAGAAATTGACTCAACTGCCATGAAACAATGGCTTCTGGTTCTGGTCCATCAGGAACCGTATGTGCTGTAGCTCAAAGGCCACTGTATGTTATTTGTTCTTCTCTCCTTTTTCATATGAAAGTGTTTATTCTATTTGTTTATCCCATTCTACCTACTTCATTTTGGACTTAATATTTTGGGACTATTTAGATTTCTCATGTAGCTACATATTATTAATGTATTTGGGGCAGTATGCAGACTGAAGAAGAATTAGATCGCCCAAGAATTCTGACCTTGGAACTGGGTGCAGACATTGAATAAGACTTTGGGTTGTCAATTTTCACAGAGAATTATTATGTGGAAGTAGCTGCATTATGTTAGAACTGGCAATTTTTAAAGGGTATGTATGAGAAGAAAATGTTTGTGGACTACTATGGGGTGAACCTAATGGACATGCATTTTTTTCTATCTAGATTCCCTTCTGTTGGGGATGAATTAGATTAGGTTGCATGGGAATCCTACTCAGTCGGGTGTTTTTGTGAGATGGACCTTATCTTACCTCTCCTCATTCCCTAGCTTACTGCTCTCCCCAGAACTGAGCCTAGCACCCAAGCCAAACAATTAAAATATTCCATCCTCTTGCTATATCTCCTCTTCCTACCCCTACCCTCTGGTTTAAGCTGTGTTTCAGTCCTGACTAGCACACATGCATTGTATTATCTGCCATCTTCATTGGCCTCCTCCTGAAGCAAATGATTAATGTAATTCATTTAACTCTTAAAAGAAAATAAAAAAGCTAATTAAAGAGATATGTCCTCTGTACCTATTCCAGTTCCACAAAAGAAATCTCCATTTTCAGTGACCAAAACAGACAATTCTGTCCTTAAAAAATAAGTTAATTTATCAAAATAGAGAATAATCATACAATGAAATAGAGGAAAACAGTCCCAATGGTTTCTTACACATTGTACAAATAGTTCATAACTATTGTGCCCCAGGAACTATGTCATAGGAAGTACTATAATCATCATTACTTTATAGATGACCGTGGTGAAGCATGAGGTATTTAGGTTATTTGTGCAAAGTTACATAGCAATTAAAAGGCAGAGTTGGAATTCAAACTTAGACAGCCTAAGAAACAGTGTCCAGGCACCAAACCCTTCCCAAATACCACTTATTTGATGGCTGAAAAAAATTGCACGACCTAAAAGTTGAGAATTATGTTTTATTTGGCAGACAAAACTGAGGACTTAAGGCCACGACGCAGTCTCTCAGATGGCTCTGAGGGACCACCCCAAAGAGGTCAGGGAGGAGCCGGGATATATAGGAGTTTTTGCAACAAAGACCGGGTAGTTGGAACATCAAAAGATTACTCTTAATACAGAAACAGACTCACAGACTTTGAAAACAAACTTATGGTTCCCAAAGGGGAAATGTGGTGGGGGAGGGATAAATTAGGAGTTTGGGATTAACAGAGACACACTACTATCTATAAAATAAATAATCAACAAGGACTTACAGTATAGCACAGGGAATACCACTCAGTTCTCTGTAATGACCTATATGAGAAAAGAATCTGAAAAAGAATGGGTACATGGTATATGTATAAATTAATCACTTTGCTGCACACCTGAAACTAACACAACATTGTAAATCAACTATACTCTAGTATAAAGTTTTAAAAAAAGAAATAAAAAAGAAAATCAGACAACTCAAATGAATGAATTTAGTGTTTTTCTATGTATGGGAAGATGCAAAAGTCTGGGCTCACTGAAATCATTCCTTTGACATGCACCTCAGCTATCTGGGGCCAGTATCCTGTGTTTTCTCATCCTGAGTCTCCTCAGGGTGCATCGCTAGGGGTGGCTGCAGCAGTTGACTGCTTGATGGTGGGCATCCTGTCTCTAGCCTGAGTTCCCACAGGGCTCACTGTCACGGACAACTGTAATGTGATGGCTTGATGGCTGCAACCTCCTTTGTTTACTGATATGACAGGCAACATTTTTTTCGTTGACATATTCATAGCAGAGGTGTGCAAAACACTGTGGAACAGGAGAGTGAAATGACTCAAGCCCACTCCAGGCCAGACTAACTGTGATCCTGGACATGGGAGGAAAGACATTTCTTAGTGGAGGGGCCTCGTGTCACTTTGTAAGCCATGCTACACAAAGGGGAGTGTTCTTTCCTCAGGAAAAACCCTGTCTTCACATGAATGAGTATACACTGGCCATGTTTATACAATTTCTATCTCCATCTCAAAAAGAGTGGAATTCCCTCTATTTCCTGTCTCTTGTATTCTTCCTTCTCCATATCCCCTCTCCCAAACGTTCACAGAAATACTGCCCTCAGCATGTGTAAGCAAATGTTGCCTCTGACCCTCCTCTTCTGCCATTTGCTGTTTAAGTATGTTCAATCCTGTGCTGCATAGACTTTATTTTTTCATTACTTGCAAAATAAAAGCTCCTCACCATAAGTGCTTTATTTTCACTGTGCTTCAAGCTAAATCCTGCACAGTAAAACAAATTAAGCAGATGGCAGACTTAAATGTTAAAGATAGGAAAAAAAAGTATGAAGAAATCTTGAGATAAATTAGAATATAGGGTAGAATATTTTGAAATGTGATGAATCAAAGGTTAAAGTCACAGAGAATTTTAAACTCAGGTTTCTGAAAGATATATGAATGATTCAGGATTGTAACTTAAACTGCCCTTCCAGGACAAGTGTGCCTCTGTAAAGCTGAATTCCCAAATTGGTCGAAGCCTCATGATGTGGCTTTTGTACTTTATGAGGGAAGGCACACAACCATTGCCATTTTTCTTTATTTTCAGAGTAAAATGTTCACGGTCTCAATCAGCATGGGAAGGTACAAGGACAGAGGTTTACGTGGTTTAATGAGTGATACCCACAGAGAGTCCAGATTAAAAAAATAGATTCTCACCTGCTGTCCATTACTTGTTTCCCCACATTTTACTACCAGGGAACACACATTCACTGTAAAACTTTGAGCTCTATTAAAACACAAAGTTTCCTGGGAACATACAATCACATGAGTCATTTTCAACTATGTGTAAACAAAATTAGCAGGTCATTTCCTAAGAACTGGTTTAAATAGGAAGAAAGGTGAAATATGCATGAGGCTATGAGAGACCTGGATTAAAGAAGAAAGTCTTAAAACTTAAATTTCTAAGATGGAAGAGTTCTAGAATCAACGTATTGCGTCATAAAATAATTTTCCAGAACTAGTCTTAATTTTTATCTGCTTAGAGCCATTTTGTTTAAAGAGAAACAGTACCGTTTTGATTACAGTTAAAGAGGAAAGATGCCAAAAAGAAGGAGAAATCAAAGAAACTAACATGTGTTAAGTGCGCATTGGGTATTTTATTATTTCTAATCACTGCTCTCTGAGATATCTTCATGGATCTACTTCACAAATGAGGAGAACAAGTCTCAGAAATGTTACTTTACTCGACAAAGGTGACACATCTACTAAAGAGTATAGAGGAAAAATTCTGGCTCCAATCTGTCTTCAATCTGTCTTGGGTTCTCTCCACTCAGCAACGGCCATGGTTATCTCGTTTCAAATTCCCTAACGGCGTGGTAACATTTTAAAATCATTAGTCAGGGAATTGTACATCATTTCATTCTGTAAATAAAGACACCAAACATATTGATGCCCATGGGATGTAACTAATATCTTTGTGATCAGGAAGAGGTATAAGAGAAGAAAGGAAGGCTTGCTGGAAGAAGAGAAAGAGGACAGAGCCAAGGGGACACAGAAGTCCACTTGAGCTAATATAATTGTACCTGGGTCCCACCAGGATCCGCTTGAGCGATCATGGAACTTCCGCAGACCCAGGACTCACTTACTTCTGACACAAGATATAAAGTGAAAGGTTTAATAAAGATTTTAAAAACCCAATCAAGATAATTTAATGGTGAACAAAGAAAAAAGAATGCAGGGAAGACAATATCTGCTAGAATTTAATTTTCACAATGTTGAAATTCAGGCATGTCATACTCAGTCTTTCTTCTCTGTAGTTTAAAATCCCTGACCTCTGAGCCAGAGCAAGAAACAATATATTGATACAGTGAGACTGTTCCCGTTCTGTAGCTCAGACTTTGGGGGGAGCAGGAAGCATTGTCTCTGAAGTATAATTTATGAAGAAAACCTGCATGGGCATGTTCAGATAAATGAAAAGCTACCTTTTAAGTGTTTATATCACAGGAGAAAAGGCTCTAATCATTTAGATTAACTGCAAAAATGCCTCCAGAAGATTGGATTAAAAGAAAAGCATTTCTAAGAAGCAGGAGGGAAAGACCATATGAATAGCTACACAGAACAGAGACATTTCCTTGGGGAGTTTGTAAAGGAACACATTTTAAATACACTTATGACAAAATATAATTCCTTAGTGTATGTGAGAACGTTTGAATAGCCAAAGCCACAAATACCAAGAAACCGTATTTTGCCTGTAATGCCTCACATTAACATGTGAATCATCAAAGCATTTGAAGGCACAGGCTTATTAAACACAGTATTTTCCTATATTTTATATATTCTCAGTAGCAGCGGTGCACTTCTTGAAATATAACTGTATTTTTGAATTTAGTGTTTAATAAAATATCAAACTTTTATTACAAATTAAATTATCTTTTCAGAAGGAGCAGTGATTTTCCCTGAGGTATCTCTCATGAACAATAATCGTTTCAGAGCCACCTGAAAGAAGAATCCTTCTGTGGACAGGGTCTCCCCATCTTCTTTAGTCTCTTCAGACTGTTCATTCTGTCCCCACTGGCACGTAAGCACAAAGGTGGTCAGAATTTCACATAGAAGTGTGCAGCTGAGACCACCTCTTCTAAAGGCCACTGACTCTGCCAATCACTGTATTTTAAGTAAATATGAGCAGCATTTCTAAGCAGAAAACAGAGGAGGATGCTGAGCAAACTGGAGAATGAACTCTCGTTCTCAGAAGTCGGCCTCGGGATAAAGCCACCAACAGGACCCGGTGAACTCAATCAACTGTGGATGGACGCGTGGGTGCACTGGCTCCTCAAACTCTGAGGAAGGCATCTAGACCCCCTATGTTTTTAAAAATGTTAAGGAAGCTCCATCCTACTAATAATACAAGTCCAATCCTTCATATGTTCTAATTGCTTAATAATTTCTAGTTTCTTCTGTTGATCGTTTTTACCACTAGGATGTAGAGGAAACCGAGAGGGAGCTTCTACTTTGAACTTAATTCTGAGCAACAAGAAACAGATTGGACTTCCCTGGTGGTGCAGTGGTTAAGAATTCGACTGCCAATGCAGGGGACAAGGGTTCAAGCCCTGGTCCAGGAAGATCCCACATGCCGTGGAGCAACTAAACCCGTGAGCCGCAACTACTGAGCCTGCGCTCTAGAGCCCACGAGCCACAACTACTGAAGCCTGCGTGCTCTAGAGCCCATGCTCCTCAAGAAGAGAAGCCAGAAAAAAACCACAGTTACCGAAAGATAGAGAAGATGAAAAGGCAGAGGGCTATGTACCAGATGAAGGAACAAGAAAAAAACCCAGAAAAACAACTAAATGAAGTGGAGATAGGCAACCTTCCAGAAAAAGAATTCAGAATAATGATAGTGAAGATGATCCAGGACCTCGGAATAAGAATGGAGGCAAAGATTGAGAAGATGCAAGAAATGATTAACAAAGACCTAGAAGAATTAAAGAACAAAGAAACAGAGATGACCAATACAATAACTGAAATGAAAACTACACTAGAAGGAATCAATAGCAGAATAACTGAGGCAGAAGAACGGATAAGTGACCTGGAAGACAGAATGGTGGAATTCACTGCTGCAGAACAGACTAAAGAAAAAAGAATGAAAAGAAATGAAGACAGCCTAAGAGACCTCTGGGACAACATTAAATGCAACAACATTCGCATTATAGGGGTCCCAGAAGGAGAAGAGAGAGAGAAAGGACCAGAGAAAATATTTGAAGAGATTATAGTCGAAAACTTCCCTAACATGGGAAAGGAAATAGCCACCCAAGACCAGGAAGCACAGAGAGTCCCATACAGAATAAACCCAAGGAGAAACACGCGGAGACACATAGTCATCAAAGTGGCAAAAATTAAAGACAAAGAAAAATTATTGAAAGCAGCAAGGGAAAAATGACAAATAACATACAAGGGAACTCTCATAAGGTTAACAGCTGATTTCTCAGCAGAAACTCTGCAAGCCAGAAGGGAGTGGCATGATATACTTAAAGTGATGAAAGGGAAGAACCTACAACCAAGATTACTCTACCCGGCAAGGATCTCATTTAGATTTGATGGAGAAATCAAAAGCTTTACAGACAAGCAAAAGCTAAGAGAATTCAGCACCACCAAACCAGCTCTACAACAAATGCTAAAGGAACTTCTCTAAGTGGGAAACACAAGAGAAGAAAAGGATCTACAAAAACAAACCCAAAACAATTAAGAAAATGGTCATAGGAACATACATATCGATAATTACCTTAAACGTGAATGGATTAAATGCCCCAACCAAAAGACACAGACTGGCTGAATGGATACAAAAACAAGACCCATATATATGCTGTCTACAAGAGACCCACTTTAGACCTAGGGACACATACAGACTGAAAGTGAGGGGATGGAAAAAGATATTCCATGCAAATGGAAATCAAAAGAAAGCTGGAATAGCTATACTCATATCAGATAAAATAGACTTTAAAATAAAGAATGTTACAAGAGACAAGGAAGGACACTACATAATGATCCAGGGATCAATCCAAGAAGAAGATATAACAATTATAAATATATATGCACCCAACATAGGAGCACCTCAATACATAAGGCAACTGCTAACAGCTATAAAAGAGGAAATCGACAGTAACACAATAGTAGTGGGGGACTTTAACACCTCACTTACACCAATGGACAGATCATCCAAAATGAAAATAAATAAGGAAACAGAAGCTTTAAATGACACAATAGACCAGATAGATCTAATTGATATATATAGGACATTCCATCCAAAAGCAGCAGATTACACGTTCTTCTCAAGTGCGCAAGGAACATTCTCCAGGATAGATCACATCTTGGGTCACAAATCAAGCCTCAGTAAATTTAAGAAAATTGAAATCATATCAAGCATCTTTTCTGACCACAACGCTATGAGATTAGAAATCAATTACAGGGAAAAAAACGTAAAAAAGACAAACACATGGAGGCTAAACAATACGTTACTAAATAACCAAGAGATCACTGAAGAAATCAAAGAGGAAATTAAAAAATACCTAGAGACAAATGACAATGAAAACACGAAGACCCAAAACCTATGGGATGCAGCAAAAGCGGTTCTAAGAGGGAAGTTTATAGCTATACAAGCCTACCTAAAGAAACAAGAAAAATCTCAAGTAGAAAATCTAACCTTACACCTAAAGAAACTAGAGAAAGAAGAACAAACAAAACCCAAAGTTAGCAGAAGGAAAGAAATCATAAAGATCAGAGCAGAAATAAATGAGATAGAAACAAAGAAAACTGGGCTTCCCTGGTGGCGCAGTGGCTGAGAGTCTGCCTGCTAATGCAGGGAATACGGTTTCGAGCCCTGGTCTGGGAAGATCCCACATGCCGCGGAGCAACTGGGCCCATGAGCCACAATTACTGAGCCTGCGCGTCTGGAGCCTGTGCTCTGCAACAAGAGAGGCCGCGATAGTGAGAGGCCCGCGCACCGCGATGAAGAGTGGCCCCCACTTGCCACAGCTAGAGAAAGCCCTCGCACAGAAACGAAGACCCAACACAGCCATAAATAAATAAATAAATAAATTTAAAAAAAAAAAACAAAAAAACAAAGAAAACAATAGCAAAGATCAATAAAACTAAAAGTTGGTTCTTTGAGAAGATAAACAAAATTGATAAGCCATTAGCCAGACTCATCAAGAAAAAGAGGGAGAGGACTCAAATCAATAAAATCAGAAATGAAAAAGGAGAAGTTACAACAGACACCGCAGAAATACAAAGCATCCTAAGAGACTACTACAAGGAACTTTATGCCAATAAAATGGACAACCTGGAAGAAATGGACAAATTCTTAGAAAGGTATAACCTTCCAAGACTGAATCAGGAAGAAACAGAAAATATGAACAGACCAATCACAAGTAATGAAATTGAAACTGTGATTAAAAATCTTCCAACAAACAAAAGTCCAGGACCAGATGGCTTCACAGATGAATTCTATCAAACATTTAGAGAAGAGCTAACACCCATCCTTCTCAAACTCTTCCAAAAAATTGCAGAGGAAGGAACACTCCCAAACTCATTCTGTGAGGCCACCATCACCCTGATACCAAAACCAGACAAAGACACTACAAAAAAAGAAAATTACAGACCAATATCACTCATGAATATAGATGCAAAAATCCTCAACAAAATACTAGCAAACAGAATCCAACAACACATTAAAAGGATCATACACCACGATCAAGTGGGATTTATCCCAGGGATGCAAGGATTCTTCAGTATACGCAAATCAATCAATGTGATACACCATATTAACAAATTGAAGAATAAAAACCATATGATCATCTCAATAGATGCAGAAAAAGCTTTTGACAAAATTCAACACCCATTTCTGATAAAAACTCTCCAGAAAGTGGGCAGAGAGGGAACCTACCTCAACATAATAAAGGCCATATATGACAAACCCACAGCAAACATCATTCTCAATGGTGAAAAACTGAAAGCATTTCCTCTAAGATCAGGAACGAGACAAGGATGTCCACTCTCACCACTATTATTCAACATAGTTCTGGAAGTCCTAGCCACGGCAATCAGAGAAGAAAAAGAAATAAAAGGAATACAAATTGGAAAAGAAGAAGTAAAACTGTCACTGTTTGCGGATGACATGATACTATACATAGAGAATCCTAAAACTGCCAGCAGAAAACTGCTAGAGCTAATTAATGAATATGGTAAAGTTGCAGGATACAAAATTAATGCACAGAAATCTCTTGCATTCCTATACACTAATGATGAAAAATCTGAAAGAGAAATTATGGAAACACTCCCATTTACCATTGCAACAAAAAGAATAAAATACCTAGGAATAAACCTACCTAGGGAGACAAAAGACCTGTATGCAGAAAACTATAAGACACTGATGAAAGAAATTAAAGATGATACCAACAGATGGAGAGATATACCATGTTCTTGGATTGGAAGAATCAACATTGTGAAAATGAGTATACTACCCAAAGCAATCTACAGATTCAATGCAATCCCTATCAAATTACCAATGGCATTTTTTACGGAGCTAGAACAAATCATCTTAAAATTTGTATGGAGACACAAAAGACCCCGAATAGCCAAAGCAGTCTTGAGGCAAAAAAATGGAGCTGGAGGAATCAGACTCCCTGACTTCAGACTATACTACAAAGCTACAGTAATCAAGATAATATGGTACTGGCACAAAAACAGAAACATAGATCAATGGAACAAGATAGAAAGCCCAGAGATTAACCCACGCACCTATGGTCAACTAATCTATGACAAAGGAGGCAAACATATACAATGGAGAAAAGACAGTCTCTTCAATAAGTGGTGCTGGGAAAACTGGACAGCTACATGTAAAAGAATGAAATTAGAATACTCCCTAACACCATACACAAAAATAAACTCAAAATGGATAAAAAACAAAAAAAAAAAAAAAGAAGAGAAGCCACCACAATGAGAAGCCCGCACACCGCAACAAAGAGTACGCTGCAACTAGAGAATAGCCCACAAACAGCAACGAAGGCCCAACACAGTGACAAATAAATAAATAAATAAATAAATAAATACATTTATAAAAAAAAAAAAAGAAGAAGAAAGAGATTGGTAAGTGGGAAGGACTGAAGCGATTAAAGGAAATGCCATTGTCCTCTTATAGTTCAACATAGTGTGGGTTTTAAAAACAAGTCACTTAGCTATTTAGAACATATATCCTTTCTTTTTTCTTTTTTTTCTTCCTCTTCTTGAACATGATAAAATCTTTAACATATTTTAACTGCTTGTTGAAGAGCTCACCACCACCTTTTCTATCTCCCTTTTCTTGGTATTGTTATTTGAAAATTTAGTTCCAGATGTTTACATAGGAGAAATGTTTTTTATGATGGCCTATGTTTAATTACACATAGTAATACATTTATTAATTGCCCACCACAAGTTTTTGTTGTTGTTATTTCTTTAATATCCTACTTTATTTATCTGTGTTCATACTTTTTATTGCTGAAATATATCCCTTAGAAATTATTTTACAGATGATCTGTGAAACATAAACTCTAGGCTTTATCTAAAAATGTTTTTATTTCTCCCAACTCTTTGATGAAGTTTTAGCGGTACAGAATTGTAAGTTGCCAGTTACTCTGCCTCAGCACTGTCTTAAGGAATGTATTGCTGCTGACAAGAAGTTGTCTGTAAATTTAATTTTCTATTTTGATGGTAATAATTCACCTTTATCTATATTTTTAAAGATTTTCTTCTTAGCAAGGTTTGAAGTTTCTCTGTGATATGTATCCCTCCCTCTGGTGTCACAATACTCTTCCACACAGAATGATCCATCGAAAATGCAGGATGGTTGTATAATGATATTGCTCAAAATCCTTCTGTGTCCCTCCCCTCAGTATCCACAGAATAAAACCCAAGTTTCTTAGGAGGACATGCTGGCTCATGCCAACCTCTACAGCCCAATCTCTCCATTCCAGGCCTCACACCTGATGCCCCAGACATGTAAAACTACTTTCAATTCAATGAACACTCCATGTCGTTTTTAGCTTCTAAGCCTTTATTCATTCTGTTCTCTCTGCTAAAATGTCACCAATCTCATTCCCATTTTTATTTTTAACTGTGATTGATTCCCTTTTAACAGTTACAATTTAGATGGCATCTTAAATCTTCAAAGAAGCCTCCCCTAACCCCTCAGGGTGAGGTGGGCGTGCTTCCTCTGTGCCCCAGCAGATCTCGGCTACGTGCCTGACTCTCCCAGGGGACCTTAAGTTCCTGGACCAGGGGCTTCTGTATGATACATTTCCTGTCCCCATCATGTTATAGTGTCCTACACTTAGAAGATGCTAAGAATATATTTCCTAAATATTGAAAATAATTAAGGAAAGAAGACAATGTAGGATGAATAATGTTGCAATTCTTTGGGCACGCATATATTGCACTTACCACTGACATTTCAACTTCCATTCTCACTTGTTAATTACTTTACTTATGCTAGAATCCTCACAAGAATCTAAAGGCTTAATATGGTCACTAACCCAGGATTAGAGAAAAGAAAAGTAATTTCCCCCCACCTCAGTTCTCACAGAGAGGAGTAGTGTGTGAATGTACATATCGAAATTTCTCTATATCTAGATGGGAAGAAAACCCCACAGTTAATTTCTGCAAAGAACTTAAAATACCCACTGCTACTGAAATCCTAAATGATGTTCTCTACTTCGAAATGAAATATTTAAAAGATCTCCACATTATTTTTTATCATTTCCTATTTCTGGACTTTAGGCAAAAGGCTTTAATTTGATTAGAATCTAAACATAATCTTCATGGAAGTGTGTATGTAAGATCAAAAAGAAAAGGTAAATTACACAAAGTTGGCATATACAATTGACATTGTTAATTTCAAATAAAATAGCCAAGTTGGAAGGTTATGAGCACGTTTTGGTATTGTTTACTTGGGCACCAACATATCAGTGCTTTAAAGAGCCAATAAGGATGAGTCTTTCCTCACCATTATTGAGAAAGATATTAGCATTGTGTCTGGTCTCTGAGGGGCATTAAATCTCTTTGTTATTTATTTCACTTATTGATTTGTTCATTCACTTATTCAGCAAATACTTAATAGGTGCCTACTAAATCCTAGGTCAGTTCTTAGGCACTGTGGATCCAACAGTAAACCAATTACAGAACAAGACTAATCCTTGAAGATGTAGCCTAGGGATGCAGGTAAATGTGCCATAACAATAGTGTATGATGGTCTAATAGGGAAAATACAGGGGTTATGAGAACAGAGTCTTGACAAAGTCTATACATCCTATTTGTGGCTTATCTAGTTTTTCACTGGACACACGTTAGGACTCTGTTACCTCCATCTTTACTGCTGTCATCTCATATCAATTCATTCCAAACTATGAATTATTGTCCTTCTCTATTTCCCAATGTGGGGTTAAACAAGTCTGCTGATTTTTTATAAACTTTGCTAAAAGTGTACAAAGACATTTAATATTGGACATCGTTTACCCTATTGTTTATGAGCTAGTGTTGTTCAGCTCGGATTTACTAATAAGGCTGTGTCTCGCTTCTGAGCACAAATCCAGCACAATGCTGTTAGAGACCCCTGCCTGTACAGATAGGAATTCTCTCTCTCTTTCTTTCTTTCTCCTATCTTCAGGAAGAAAGAAAATACATACTCCCTGCATTTAAAAGATGCCCAAGAGTAACATCATAATCTCTGAAAAATATTTTACCCTGTTCTCAATGAAAACTATGTATAAATAATATTAAAATCATATTTATACCATCAGTAGTTTTTTTTTTTTTTCTTTTTTATTGTAAATGGCAGAAGCAAAAAATTCATACTGGGTTTGGTTTGGTAAAAACATTCTCACTCTACCTCACTCCCCTCCCCAATACATGCAGACCACTCTCAGTCCTCAATTTTCTAACATGCTGGCTTCAGTTTTTCTTACTGTGGACCAGTCTTCTCTAAATAGTAGGCAGAGAGGCTACCAGCAGATCTCACAGTTCCCATCTCAAGCCTTCGCCATCAGAAAGGGATGGAAACAGGGTTCTACAACCCAATTTGAAAATATCCCTGCAGTTTTTAAATGACCATTTTGTCCCCAGGCAGCAATCACGGGCTCAGAAATATGAGGTAAAGTCTGTGATCACCAAATAAAACCCATTGCAAGGCAAAACTTGCATACTTAGATCAATTTAAGGGAAAAATATGAGAATTTAGGCATCTTCCCAGCTCTAATTTTCTATACACATCAGAAATTTATTCCCCCTGAGACCTTATTCATAACTTTCGCCCCACTCAACTCAAGATGCTGTTAACTTTTTTGAGCTGAGAGTTTCTCTGCCTAGAATATTTAACAGGTGTCATGGATCATGGTACAGGAGGAGGCCGCTCACGCTGGTTACTAAGAGCACGGGCTCTAGTGGCAATCTGCCTGCATCTAAATCCTGGCTCTGTTACATAGAAGCTGTGTCACTTGGGCAATTACTGAATCTCTCTGGTCTCAGCTTTCTTACCTTTGAAATTGAGATAATAATAGTTCTTGTCATGTTGACTTCTTTCAATTCTTAAATAAGCTAAAATGTGTAAAGCACTTAGAACATTGCCTGACACAGATTAATCACTTAAAGGAAGTTAATGTACTATTTTCAGTTGTCAAATCTTACAGGTAACAAAATGAGATCCATATTTTTTTTTTCTGTGAAAGGTACAGATTCCAAACGTAACACTTCGAAATTGATAGCAATTTTTTCTTTGTTTTCTTCTGTTTGATTATCCTTTTGAAGCATAAAAAGTTGTTGCTAACAACTTTTCATTCCAGTGTATAATTGGAATAGTTTCAGAGCCTGGTATACAAAGAACTCCTTATTTATTTTTCCTTCACTCCCCACTCCTCAACCTTTCGGATAAATTGTCGGAGGTACAAAAATTACTTCCTCATGGGAAACCAATTAGCAAGGATTTAAATCAGTGGTTTGCAAATCAATAGTCTTGAGCTTTGATTCCTAAAACGACAAAAATATTGAAGAGCAATCATTCTTATCACTAAATATTAAGAATCTATACATTGTACATGACACTGGCCAAAACACTAGGTAACTGGCAACAACAACACATAGGAAGATGAGGTGCGGGTCTAAGAAATCTTAGGGCTTTCACTGGTTCCTCTTCTCTAAGAGTTGACCTGCTTTAAACTGAAGGGACACATCGTTCTAATCACATTTGCCTTTACCAAGGTCAACACTATGGCTCCCAAGTCTCACAACTAGTGATTTGCTGAAGTTACATGTTTTGACCTCCTCCCACCCCATATAAGAAAATGAAAACCTTTCTAATATCATTCCTGTTCCTCAGTGGAGTTAACTGTTTTGTTTTGGGTTTTTTTAAATAATTTACAGACTCAGATTTATCACTATTTAAACTTATTTTCCCTCTAAATGATCAAAATCTCTCACATGTGAGTGGGATTTAATAGGAAAATTTTTACAATCTATCTTTTGGAAATGGATATACAAGGAAGTTCTCATGATTATGTTTATCCCAAAGCCCAAGGTTTAGCGTTGTCAACTTTTTGATTTCTCATCCTGAAGCATCTATGAATATGCTAGTTCTATGAGACATTGTACTATACTTTCCAGTAAGGTTCCATCCTGGAAAGAGAAGCAATTTTAGACCTTTCGTATTTAACACAGATAATTGGTTACATTTCTGATGAAAGAGCTGTGAAGTCAAACAAAGGATGGTGAAGCAATTTAGAGATTAACAGCAGAAAACCACTAACAGCCTCAGGTCTAGAGAAGCAAGAAAAAGAGTGATTATGCAATCAGTGTACCTCTGATTGGCCCATCTTTCCCAGAAGTGAGAGGGCAATGGAGCCTGGAAAATGTGGTTACCCAGGATACAGAGCAGAGCAGGGGGGAGTAAGGCAGGAAATGGGGCCGTAGCAAATTAGCAGTCATCAGTTACACGGGGAATATTTAAAGTGAAGAAAGTGCTTTAGCTCTAGTCTGTGTGATCTTCACATTGCAAGCATCAGTACAACCTAAGAGCCTTTCAAACAGTAAATTCTTACACCGCATCCAAATATGCAGATGCAGAATATCTGAGGTGGACCCAGGCATCTGTGTTTTAACATTTATATCAATAAGTTATCAGACAAGTTTATGGCCAAATAAACATCTCCTTCTCCCTTTCACTTGACACCGTAACTTTCCGGAATGATAATGCACAGATAGGTCAGTGATTTTTGAGGAGCAGGCCTGTCCATTAAATCTTCTAGCATGTTTACTAACTAGAATGAAACATGATTCTACTTCCATATCTCATCCAGAAAACAGGAGAGACACTTCCTGAGTATAAATGGCCACCACCTGAGTTGTTTATATATTTTCTGAGAGGGCAGTTAGGGGTCAGGCTGTGTCACTGGAGCCAGCTCTGATTAGCTGTGGTGCTAATGATTCTGGCAGTGACACACACAAAGAAATATGTCCTAAGAATCTGGGCCTCTCTCTGTTCTGATGGGAGCAGAAATTCACTGCTTAGTGAATCTCCTTTCTCTTATCCACATGACATAATTCTCCCCTGTCTACTTCTGAGAGCCAATTTTCTCTTGTCTGCTATGAATAGATTTGAGAAACACAGTGTTGTTAGTTGAAATATTCTATTCAGTTTGACACAGTGAATTTGCTGCATTATTTTCCATCTTAACTTGCATTTGCTTACTATTCCAAATCAGTTTATTTACTTTCCACAGTGTGGGGAAGCTTTCTGCCTGGTACCTACGTTGGTCGTTGGATCATTTCTTATAATTTTTTTAACTCCAATGCTTTGCACATCTTTTTTTAGTTATGTCCACGATGATTTGAACAATAGTTTTAACATTCCAGTGTACTTTTAAAATTTCCATTGCTTGTGCTGTCTTTAATACAAACACAGACAATATAGCTTAGCAGTTAGTAACTTCCTCTTCTAGTCTAGCTGCTCAAAATTTGTATAATTATTAAAATTGAAAATATGTCCAGTTAAAAAATATTTAATAACTTTGCTACCAATAATCTCAAGTTTGGATATCTTCATTCCTCATTAAACCTTTATACTGAGTTTAGGAAACTACAATGAAGAGGGGCCAAAGAAATGTTATCTTAGTTTTCCTATTTTATAAATAAAATATGGCACATTACAGCAAAATAAATAACAGTGTTGTTCTATATAAATTAACAGTTGTTATAACTTTATTGATGGTCAAATGTATTTTGGACAAACAAATCCACGAATGGCAAATATATTATGGAGCTGACATGCAAACAAGGTGTTTTATTGGAAAAATAAAATATGTAGATATTTTATATATATTGTCAAAAAGGCCAGTAAAAATATGAATATAGGAACTGCATTAGAAGATCTGTAGTCTCATTGAAATTTCCAGTAAATGCACCCTGTGTTCGTTTCTGGTTTTCAGGAAAGATGACTAATAAGAAGAAGTGCCTTTAGAGAAGAGGCACCATCCGGGAGATCAGCCTGGGAAGTGTATTTACAGTTGTCAGCCTGAAGCTCTGAGAGGAGAAACAGAATCATTATGCAAAGAATTTGAGTTCCACTTAGCAGAGTGTCACAAGAGCTGTTAAATTCTAATCTGTAGAAGCAAGAGGAAAAGAGTAGAAGCAGTGTAACTAGACCTAAGGCCATCGGATTCACAGTCACAATCAATCATATTCAATGACCAGTGAGAAGAAAAATTCAAAATGAAGGTGCTAAATATTATGTGCTATGACTTCTTTTATGCAGCTCTTGGTACAAAGATGGAAGAAAAGGGAAAAATAAACAAAACAGCTAAATGTGCTATAGAGACTAAGAAAGGAAACATGGCACAGATTGTGGGGATGTTAGGGAGAAACATAAGACAAAGGGATTGTCTGTGGGATGAAAAGGCTTTAAATTTCTTTTAAAATGAGTTATGTTTTTGTTGTAGAAAAGCTTGTCCTGATTGAAATACAAGCAATTTTAGAAATAAGTTCTGGAAATCCCTCTTGTTAAAGATATTTGCTTCAAAGATAGTTTCTAAATTTGCAGCTCACCTGAGGACAAGCTCCCCAGCTAAGAGAGAGCGAGTGATATTTGGAAATCTGCTAATGTCAACTCATTTGTCACAAAGGTTTCTGTCAGAGAAATACATTTTAGTCTGTAACTTTCACAGATTGCTATACTCACAGCACCTAATATAATTTCTTCCACGTAGAAAGAGCTCAATGTTTGGCGTAGAGTTGAATTAAAGAATGTGGAAGATAGTTGATTTCTGGGATCCTCTACACTCTCGGGAGTTGCCATTGACCTTGAGATCTTGAAGGAAGGGTCTCAGTCAATTATCTCTAAATCTCCTCCTACCTGACACAGTACCTGGTGCCTAGTTGTAGCTGGCATTCAGAATATGCCAGTTCCAGGAGTAATTCTAACTGGAAAAATGCAACCATGTGATTTTCACGTTACTCACTCTGTCTGCCTCCCCCTCGTATATTTGATATATTCAAATGCATCAAGGAAGTATAGCTACTAAAAAAGGAAACCAAAGGAGAGACACATTTCTCTTTTTCTAAACAGTTTTTTCTCAGACAGCTAATCAACGTGAAGAATGACATTGAAAACATAGACTTTTTTACCCAAAAATAATGTATGCTCATGGGAACAAAATTTCAAATGGTCCAGAGGATATAGAAGAAAAAACATGTTTCCCTCCTGCCCCTTTCCCTTTCCTAGTTCTTCTTCCAAGGAGCAATGATTGGTGCTAATCCCTTGCATATAATCATCACAGTTGTAAAGTCTTATTTCATTATTTGTAATGACAACATAGTATTCAAATGTAGAATTGTTATACCTTCCCAAGTTTTCAGTTGATGGTTCAATGAATATTTACATAAATAGATCTTTTTGCAGAAGTAAGCTTACTTGTAAATACATTCCTAAGAGTTGAATTTTACTGAGATTGCTAAATTATCCTCCGAGGGAATTGTTTCAGCTTATACTCCCTATAAGCTATAAGGAGTATAGTTATACAATAATATATTAAGTTACTGAGCTTTGACCATTCACATAAGAGAAAATGTCACACAGGAGAATGTGTGGTGATAGTTTGTGCATATGAAGCTGCCATAAGATGTAGCTGAGCATTTTTTATATTTTAAAAGTATTTATTTCCTATTAATAGTCTGTCATACCCTTTGTCCACCTTATTTTTTTGGTATTGACCTCTTCTTTCCACAGATTTAATAGAGTTTTTATATAAAAAAAATTATGTCTTTGAGATATGACTTGTAAATATTTGTTTACAATTTGTCTTAGGACTTACTACAGTATTTTTTCACACAGAAAATTTTCATGTTTGTGTAGTAAAATATATTGTATTCTTAACTATATTGTGTCTGCATGCTGTGTCTTGTCTAGAAAGACTTTCACTTCACAAACATTAAATATAAATAAATTCATCAATAGAGAAAGTCTACACAAGTTTGATAATTATATGATTAAAAAGGAAGAGTGCCATAAATATATCTTTTTAGTAAAGAAATTAATAATCGCAGCAGTTAAGGATTATGGAAAAATACACTCAGTTTTGTTCTGGGTCAGCGTTTCTCAAAGCTTAATGTATAGAACTCTAGTTTGTAAGGATAGTAATATAAAAAATGCATTATGTGGTTAAATAAATTTAGAGTATGCTGAATATAGGGGTTATGGAGTTTTTTATTGTATCATTTCTCAAAGTTTTTAGTAAGATGATGTGAAGAATTTCACATGTATTTTCTCAGGTGGAGATCCTATCCATGCTCTCTCCCCAGAGCAGAGTCTGAGTCAAAGATTCCACTGCAAGTGGTTTATTTCGGAGGTAATCCCAGGAAACATCAGTAGGAGAGAGAGGAAGTGACACACAGCAGAAAGGAGACCACTGCAGACTGTATGATGAATAGGCTCCCACTCTGGGCCACTGGGAAACAGAGACTGGACTGAATACCCCACAGAGTCATCCCACAGAGCTGGGGAGCTGAGGTATGTATCCTCCAGCTTCTATATCCATCAGCACTTGAGACCTGTGTCCAGAGATGTTAACAGCCTGGCGCTTCCTTAGGAGGAAGCTTTTGGAAAAGCACACTCTGGCCCCAGGCCGAGCCTACTGCATGTCATAGAAGGAGTCCAGGCACTGGCCCAGCTCCCAGATGGACACCCCGATGTCCAGCTCCCTGGCCAACTCCAGCCCCACCTGAAAGGTCTTCAGTGACAGGTAGAGGACGACTTGCTTCCCTCTTGGCTTTCCTTGTACTAGAAAAAGTACTCTGAGGCCTGGCTGTCCCACAAGATCTGGGGCCCGTGGTCCTTCAGCATCTGGATGTACCTGGGAGAGGCCGGGAGTGGGTGTGGAGAGGGTGGAAGTGTCCTATGCCATCACGGAAGGGGTGAGGTCACCCAAGAGCAGCAGAGCATGGGGTGTCATCCCCCCATGGTCTATAGAGTGCCAGCAGCATGCTGAGCTGTGTGGGAGGGCCACGTGTGCAGCTGGACACGAAATGCCAGGAAGCAGGGCCACAGGGTGGGGTCTGGAACACTTGGGCCAAGGCTGTAGCAGATGGGTCCTCACTGGCCCCAATGACGGGCTCCCTCATCCTTGGAGACCGAGTAGTCCACGCCGTAGAAGCTGAGCCCCAGCAAGATCTTGCTTCGCCACTTCGACTTGGGGACCAGGACCTGACGCAGGCTGGCAACCAGGACAGCGGTGCATTGGGGCCAGCCTGCTGTGCCTATCAGCGCGAGGACTGACACGGGCACCAGCTGCTCAAACTCCTTGTGTGTGGACATGCCCAGCTTGTTGGTCCCAGGAGCGATGGTGCGCCGGATGACCAGGATGGCCTGCAGCTGGCCCTGATGCAGTGTCTCTGCCACGTGGCTGAGCATGTGAATGAGGCCCCTGCTGGGAGGTCAGCCCAGGATTTGAAATGCTTCAGGATGTGCTGAGGGCTGTGCTGCATCCGGGAAGTGCCTCCAGGTGAGGACATGGGGGCAGCTCCACCGACGAGGCCTTGTGCTGAGGGGGCACTAACCTTGCACTCCAGGGAATGATGAGTGCCATGGGGTTTGGACAGTGTGCCAAGAGCATCTGCTAGAGCTCCCATTTTTTTTAAAGTGGATTTACTCAAGGTCTGTGGCGACAAAAGAAAAGCTTTCAGAACTCTGTCGGTTCCATCCTCCTTTCTTCTCCCTTAGACAGCACAGGTTGCTATCTGCTTGGTCAATTGCAAAGTATAAGATATGTCACCTTTGTGAATAGACAGGAGCCCAGGCTTGCAAAAATTGTGTCTGTATTTGGAGTTGTCTGTGAAATTATCCTTCACCTTTGCTTTAGGTCCAGCCGAGGAACAGCTTAACAATATTGACCTCTTCTTTGTAAAGACTCTTAAACTAACAATTGCTTCGGGTCCTTACACCACTTTTCTAACCCAACAGTGATAAGTAAACAAGATTTAGATATTGTGTTAGTGGGTGGGAGATAGGATATTTAGTTTTATGTGTCAACTTGGCTGAGCTATGGTACTCAGTTATTTAATAAAACACTAATCCAGATGTTACTGTGAAGTTATTTTGCAGATGTGGATATCAGCTAAATTAAGTGACTTTAAGTAAAGAACATGACCTTCATAGTGTGGGTGGGCCTCATCCAGTCAGCTGAGAGTCTTAAGAGCAAAAACTGTGGTTTCTTGGAGAATAAGAAAGTCTGCCTCAAGGCTGAAGCATCAACTCTTGTTTGCCTGCTGGCTTGCACTACACATTTGCTGAAACCTTGCATTTGAGTATCAGGAACTGGTCTATCTAACAAATAAGATGGTATTTCCCCCCATTATGTTATTGATCCTTATTATAGCAACCCCAGAAATCACATAACAAAAGAGGTGATTCAGACAGGTGATTTAGGTAGTATTTGAATTTCAAGACAAATCTAATATTACCAAAATGGTACCTTAACTCTTAGTAGACTCATGTTTTTTGAAACAGTTTAAGAAATCAGTCCTAACCACCTACTACTTCAGTAATGAAGACCAACTTGACTAATATTGATTATTACCTTGGGTGTCCAGGGCACATTCACTGCTATTATCCCATTTAAGCATAACCATAGTTTATTATTTATCTATTATAACAGATATATTATTAATAGGGAATTATCATATGGTTTAACTCTATTTAATAATTATTACAGGAGGAGCTTCAAGATGGCGGAAGAGTAGGATCACCTTCCTCCCCACAAATACATCAGAAATACATCTACATGTGGAACAACTCCTACAGAAAACCTACTGAATGCTGGCAGAAGACCTCAGACCTCCCAAAGGCAAGAAACTCCCCACGTACCTGGGTAGGGCAAAAGAAAAAAGAAAAAACAGAGACAAAAGAATAGGGACGGGACCTGCACCAGTGGGAGGGAGCTGTGAAGGAGGAAAGGTTTCCACACACTAGGAGCCCCTTCACGGGCGGAGACTGCGGATGGCAGAGGGGGGAAGCTTTGGAGCCACGGAGGAGAGCGCAGCCACAGGGGTGCGGAGGGCAAAGTGGAGAGATTCCCCCATGGAGGATTGGTGCCGACCAGCATTCACCAGCCTGAGAGGCTTGTCTGCTCACCCGCCGGGGCGGGCGGGGGCTGGGAGCTGAGGCTCGGGCTTCGGTCGGATCGCAGGGAGAGGACTGGGGTTGGCGGTGTGAACACAGCCTGAAGGGGTTAGTGCACCACAGCCAGCCGGGAAAAAGTCTGGACCTGCCTAAAAGGCAAGACACCATTGTTTCATGGTGCACGAGGAGAGAGGATTCAGAGCGCCACCTAAACGAGCTCCAGAGACGGGCACGAGCTGCGGCTATCAGCACAGACCACAGAGACGGGCATGAGATGCTAAGGCTGCTGCTGCCACCACCAAGAAGCCTGTGTGCGAGCACAGGTCACTCTCCACACCTCCCTTCCTGGAAGCCGGTGCAGCCCGCTACTGCCAGGGTCCCATGATCAAGGTACAACTTCCCCGGGAGAATGCACGGCGCGCCTGAGGGTGGTGCAATGTCACACGGGCCTCTGCCGCCACAGGCTCCCCCCGCATCTGTACCCCTCCCTCCCCGCGGCCTGAGTGAGCCAGAGCCCCCCAGTCAGCTGCTCCTTTAACCCCGTCCTGTCTGAGCAAAGAACAGACGCCCTCAGGTGACCTACATGCAGAGGCGGGTCCAAATCTAAAGCTGAAACCTGGGAGCTGTGCGAACAAAGAAGAGAAAGGGAAATCTCTCCCAGCAGCCTCAGCAGCAGTGGATTAAGTCTCCATAGTCAACTTGATGTACCTGCATCTGTGGAATACCTGAATAGACAATGAATCATCCCAAATTGAGGAGGTGGACTTTGAGAGCAATGATATATAATTTTTTTCCCTTTTTCTCTTTTTGTGAGTGTGTGTGCATATGATTCTTTGTGTGATTTTGTCTGTAGAGCTTTGTTTTCACCGTCTGTCCTAGGGTTCAGTTTCAGCACTTGTTATCATTGCTGGATTTGTTTTCTGGTTTCGTTGTTCTCTTGTTTCTTTCTTTCTCTTTTTTAATTACTTAAATTTTTTTTAATTAATTTATTTTATGGCTGTGTTGGGTCTTTGTTTGTGTGCAAGGGCTTTCTCTAGTTGTGGCAAGCGGGGGCCACTCTTCATCGCGGTGCGTGGGCCTCTCACTATCATGGCCTCTCTTGTTGTGGAGCACAGGCTCCAGACGCGCAGGCTCAGTAATTGTGGCTCACAGGACCAGTTGCTCCGCGGCATGTGGGATCTTCCCAGACCAGGGCTCGAACCTGTGTCCCCTGCATTGGCAGGCAGATTCTCAACCACTGCGCCACCAGGGAAGCCCTAAATTTTTTTTTAATAACTATTTTTTATTTATTTTAATAACTTTTTATTTTACCTTATTTTATTTTATTTTATCTTATCTTTTTCATTCTTTCTTTCCTTTTTTCCCCCTTTTATTCCCAGCCATGTGGATGACAGGATCTAGGTGCTCCAGCCAGGCGTCACAGCTGTGCCTCTGAGGTGGGAAAGACAAGTTCAGGACATTGGTCCACCAGAGACTTCGCAGATCCACATAATATCAAATGGCAAAAATCTCCCAGAGATCTCTATCTCAACACCAAGACCCATCTCCACTCAACGACCAGCAAGCTACAGTGCTGGACACCCTATGCCAAACAACTAGCAAGACAGGAACACAACCCCATCCATTAGAAGAGAGGTTGCCTAAAATCATAATAAGGTCACAGAAACCCCAAAACACACCACCAGACGTGGCCCTGCCCACCAGAAAAACAAGATCCAGCCTCATCCACCAGAATAAAGGCACTAGTCCCCTCCACCAGGAAGCTTACACAACCCACTGAGCCAACCTTAGCCACAGGGGGCAAACACCAAAAACAACAGGAACTACGAACCTACAGCCTGCAAAAAGGAGACCCCAAACACAGTAAGTTAAGAAAAATTAGAAGACAAAGAAACACACAGCAGATCCAGCAGCAAGGTAAAAACCCATCAGACCTAACAAATGAAGAGGAAATAGGCAGTCTACTTGAAAAAGAATTCAGAACAATGATAGTAAAGATGATCCAAAACCTTGGATATAGAATGGAGAAAATACAAGAAACGTTTAACAAGGACCTAGAAGAACTAACTAGCAAACAAACAATGATGAACAACACAATAAATGAAATTTAAAATTCTCTAGAAGGAATCAATAGCACAATAACTGAGGCAGAAGAACGGGTAAGTGACCTGGAAGATAAAATAGTAGAAATAACTACTGCAGAGCAGAATAAAGAAAAAAGAATGAAAAGAACTGAGGATAGTCTCAGAGACCTCTGGAACAATATTAAACGCACCAACATTCGAATTATAGGAGTCCCAGAAGAAGAAGAGAAAAAGAAAGGGACTGCGAAAATATTTGAAGACATTATAGATGAAAACTTGCCTAATATGGGTAATGAAATAGTTAATCACGTCCAGGAAGCACAAAGAGCCCCATACAGGATAAATCCAAGTAGAAATATGCCAAGAAATATATCACTCAAACTATCAAAAATTAAATAAAAAGAAAAAATATTAAAAGCAGCAAGGGAAAAACAACAAATAACATACAAGGGAATCCTCATAATGTTAACAGCTGATCTTTCAGCAGAAACTCTGCAAGCCAGAAGGGAGAGGCAGGACATATTTAAAGTCATGAAAGTGAAACACCTACAACCAAGATGACTCTATCCATCAAGGATCTCATTCAGATTTGACGGAGAAGTTAAAACCTTTACAAACAAGCAAAAGCTAAGAGAATTCAGCACCACGAAACCAGCTTTACAACAAATGCTAAAGGAACTTCTCTAGGCAGGAAACACAAGAGAAGGAAAAAACCTACAATAACAAACCCGAAACAATTAAGAAAGTGATAATAGGAACATGCAGATCGATAATTACCTTAAATGTAAATGGATTAAATGCTCCAAGCAAAAGACATAGACTGGCTGAATGGATACAAAAACAAGACCCGTATATATGCTGCCTACAAGAGAACCACTTCAGACCTAGGGACACATACAGACTGAAAGTGAGGGGATGGAAAAGGATATTCCATGCAAATGGAAATCAAAAGAAAGCTGGAGTAGCAATTTTCATATCACAAAAAATAGACTTTAAAACAAAGACTATTACAAGAGACAAAGAGGGGCACTACATAATGATCAAGGGATCAATCCAAGAAGAAGATATAACAATTGTAAATATTTATGCACCCAACACAGGAGCCCCTCAATACTTGAGGCAAATGCTAACAGCCATAAATGGGGAAATTGACAGTAACACAATCATAGTAGGGGACTTTAACACCCTATTTTCACCAATGGAGAGATAATCCAAAATGAAAATAAATAAGGAAACACAAGCTTTAAATGATACATTAAACAAGATGGACTTAATTGATATTTATAGGACATTCCATCCAAAAACAACAGAATACACTTTCTTCTCATGTGCTCATGGAACATTGTCCAAAATAGATCATATCTTCGGTCACAAGTCAAGCTTTGGTAAATTTAAGAAAATTGAAATTGTATCAAGTATCTTTTCCGACGACAATGCTATGAAACGAGATATCAACTACAGGAAAAAAATCTGTAAAAAATACAAACCAATGGAGGTTAAACAATACACTACTTAATAACCAAGAGATCACTGAAGAAGTCAAAGAGGAAATCAAAAAAAATACCTAGAAACAAATGACAATAAAAACACAACAACTCAAAACCTATGGGATACAGCAAAAGAAGTTCTAAGAGGGAAGTTCATAGCAATACAGTCCTACCTTAAGAAACAAGAAACATCTCAAATAAACAACCTAACCTTACACTTAAAGCAATTAGAGAAAGAAGAAAAAAAAAAAAAAAAACACTTTAAAGTTACCAGAAGGAAAGAAATCATAAAGATCAGACCAGAAATAAATGAAAAAGAAATGAAGGAAACCATAGCAAAGATCAATAAAACTAAAAGCTGGTTCTTTGAGAAGATAAACAAAATTGATAAACCATTCGCCAGACTCATCAAGAAAAAAAAAGAATACTCAAATCAATAGAATTAGAAATGAAAAAGGGGAAGTAACAACTGACACTGCAGAAATACAAAGGATCATGAGAGATTACTACCAGCAACTATATGCCAATAAAATGGACAACCTGGAAGAAATGGACACATTCTTAGAAATGCACAACCTTCTGAGACTGAACCAGGAAGAAATAGAATATATGAACAGACCAATAACAAACACTGAAATTGAAACTGTGATTAAAAATCTTCCAACAAACAAAAGCCCAGGACCAGATGGCTTCACAGGTGAATTCTATCACACATTTAGAGAAGAGCTAACACCTCTCCTTCTCAAACTCTTCCAAAATATAGCAGAGGGAGGAACACTCCCAAACTCGTTCTACAAGGCCATCACCCTGATACCAAAACCAGACAAAGATGTCACAAAGAAAGAAAACTACAAGCCAATATCATTGATGAATATAGATGCAAAATTCCTCAACAAAATACTAGCAAACAGAATCCAACAGCACATTAAAAGCATCATAAACCATGATCAAGTGAGGTTTATCCCAGCAATGCAAGGATTCTTCAATATATGCAAGTCAATCAATGTGATACACCATATTAACAAATTGAAGGAGAAAAATCATATGATCATCTCAATAGATGCAGAGAAAGCTTTCAACAAAATTCAACACCTATTTAGGATAAAAACCCTCCAGAAAGTAGGCATAGAGGGAACTTATCTCAACATAATAAAGGCAATATATGATAAACCCACAGCCAACATCATCCTCAATGGTGAAAAACTGAAACCATTTCCACTAAGATCAGGAACAAGACAAGGTTGCCCACTCTCACCACTATTATTCAACATAGTTTTGGAAGTGTTAGCCACAGCAATCAGAGAAGAAAAATAAAAGGAATCCAAATCTGAAAAGAAGAAGTAAAGATGTCACTGTTTGCAGATGGCATGATACTATACATAGAGTATTTTAAAGATGCTACCAGAAAACTACTAGAGCTAATCAATGAATTTGGTAAAGTAGCAGGAAACAATTTAATTCAGAGAAATCACTTGCATTCCGATACACTAATGATGAAAAACCTGAAAATGAAATTAAGAAAACACTCCCATTTACTATTGCAACAAGAAGAATAAAATACCTAGGAAAAAACCTACCTAAGGAGACAAAAGACCTGTATGCAGAAAATTATAAGACACTGATGAAAGAAATTAAAGATGATACAAATAGATGGAGAGATTTACCATATTCTTGGATTGGAAGAATCAACATTGTGAAAATTACTATACTACCCAAAGCAATCTACAGATTCAATGCAATCCTTATCAAACTACCACTGGCATTTCTCACAGAACTAGAGCAAAATATGTCACAACTTGTATGGAAACACAAAAGACCCCGAAAAGCCAAAGCAATCTTGAGAAAGCAAAATGGAGCTGGAGGAATCACGCTCCCTGACTTCAGACTATACTACGATGCTACAGTAATCAAGACAGTATGGTCTTGGCAAAAAAACAGAAATACAGATCAATGGAACAGGATAGAAAGCCCAGAGACAAACCCATGCACATATGGTCACCTTATCTTTGATAAAGGAGGCAAGAATATACAATGGAGAAAAGACAGCCTCTTCAATAAGTGGTGCTGGAAAAACCTGACAGCTACATGTAAAAGAATGAAATTAGAACACTTCCTAACACCATACACAAAAATAAACTCAAAATGGATTAAAGGCCTAAATGTAAGGCCAGACACTATCAAACTCTTGGAGGAAAACATAGGCAGAACACTCTATGACATAAATCACAGCAAGATCATTTTTGACCCACCTCCTAGAGAAATGGAAATAAAAACAATAATAAACAAATGGGACCTAATGAAACTTCAAAGCTTTTGCACAGCAAAGGAAACCATAAACAAGATGAAAAGACAACCTTCAGATTGGGAGAAAATATTTGCAAATGAAGCAACTGACAAAGGATTAATCTCCAAAATTTACAAGTAGCTCATGCAGCTCAATATCAGAAAAACAAACAACCCAATCAAAAATGGGCAGAAGACCTAAATAGACATTTCTCCAAAGAAGATATACAGATTGCCAGCAAACACATGAAAGAATGCTCAACATCATTAATCAGTAGAGAAATGCAAAACAAAACTACACTGCAATATCATCTCACACCGGTCAGAATGGCCATCATCAAAAAATCTAGAAACAATAAATGCTGGAGGGGGTGTGGAGAAAAGGGAACCCTCTTGCAGTGTTGGTGGGAATGTAAATTGATACAGCCACTATGGAGAACAGTATGGAGGTTCCTTAAAAAACTAAAAATAGAACTACCATATGACCCAGCAGTCCCACTACTGGACCTATACCCTGAGAAAACCATAATTCAAAAAGGGTCATGTACCACAGTGTTCATTTCAGCCTTGTTTACAATAGCCAGGACATGGAAGCAACCTAAGTGTGCATCGACAGATGAATGGATAAAGAACATGTGGCACATATATACAATGGAATATTACTCAGCTGTAAAAAGAAATGAAGTTGAGTCATTTGTAGTGAGGTGGATGGACTTAGAGTCTATCATACAGAGTGAAGTAAGTCAGAAAGAGAAAAACAAATACTGCATGCTAACACATATATATGGAATCTAAAAAAAAAAAAAAAAAAAAAAAGGTCATGAAGAAGCTAGGGGCAAGACGGGAATAAAGACGCAGACCTACTAGAAAAGTGACTTGAGGACACCGGGAGAGGGAATGGTAAGCTGGGACAAAGTGAGAGAGTGGTAGTGTATATATGGACATATATATACTACCAAATGTAAAATAGATAACTAGTGGGAAGCAGTTGCATAGCACAGGGAGATCAGCTTGGTGCTTTGTGACCAGCTAGAAGGGTGGGATGGGGAGGGTGGAAGGGAGGGAGATGCAAGAGGGAAGAGATATGGGGATATATGTATATGTATAACATATACATATGTATATATGTATATATGTTATAAAGCAGAATCTAACACACCATTGTAAAGCAATTATACTCCAATAAAAATGTTAAAAATATTGTTATTATATTATATGCCAGATTTATGCCTGATATACTTTTAGAATAAATGCTAGGCTTTCTGTGCTAATCCTAGTTACATGTTACTTTATTTTGTTATAATTAAGATATCTTGTTAAATTCATATTTTGTGCTATGTTTTTATGTAATTTCAATATACTTTATATAAATAATTTCACAAACCTTAAAAGCAGTCTTTAGACCATGAGTCCTAGTTCATAGTTTCAAAAATCCGTCATCATGTCCATAGTGACTATATCAGTTTTTTCTTTTAATTTTATATTTTTAATAATATATGACTTTCATTTCTGTTTTATTAACCACACTCATGTATTTGGAGGAGAAAAACAAAGCACCCATTCCTACCTGGAAGCTGTCTATTCTAATGTCAGTTCAATTAAGTTTTTTTATTTGTGTTTTGTTTCTTTTTGTAAGCCAAAGTTCAACTGGGATTTTCAACATATAAAATGAGAGTAAATGCAATAATTTTAAAAGTCAGAAAATAGAAAAAAAAAAAAAAACACCTGAGAATGAGATAAAAGAACATATTTCCTAGAAATAAAATTAGCAAGAAAATGTACTTGAATCTGACTGAAAAAATATTAAAAGCAGAATATAGGAAACAAGATAAAAGAGGTCATGAGATCTGCTTAGCTTGATTATATGTAGAATTTGATAATGTTTTCTGTTTAGTTATTTCCCTAAAGAACTTGTAAAATATTAAGATTATGAACACTGGCATGGTGACAACTTTGAGATATATTAGTTGGCAATATTAACAGAATGAACTTGATAAACAGTAACAGATAAACCAGAAATATGTGGATAATTATAAGAAAGTATGTGTATCTGTAATGTTCAAAGATAACAGCTAAAAGGAAATTCTTATTAAAATTTTTCATGACATAAGTTGACTTTTAACACATGAAATAACTGTACAGTTTGATAGAGCTAACATTGATTAAGATATAACTTCATCTATTAGGGGCAACTACAATAATTTTGGTATTTCCAAATCAAAATGACCCTATTCTTAGAAAGTGTGTTTTGGGGTTGTCTATTAAATCATGAACATTTGAAAAAACAGTACAGATAACCATACATTCTTGTGAAATTTAAATAACATCTGGCTAATGTATTTTATCTAAATGCAAAAGTCAGAATAGGATAGATTATGATGTGGTAACACACAATCACAAAACCCCACCGATTTACCACATCAAAGACTGATTTCTTACTTGTCAAATTATTTTGTGCGTCTGAAAGTCTTTCCAAGATATTTATCCTCCCTGCAGCTTCTCAGAATTCTGGGTTACTGGAGACTCTGCCATCCTGCTGCCTCAGTAGCTGCGTTCTGTGGTGTTGTTGGTCAATGCAGTAGGAAAAGGAGCACTGCGGGGTCTGACACCATCAATTAAATGCTTTGTCCTGGAAGTGATATACGTTACTTCTTCTCAAACACGTTACCTAAGAAGTAGTCATATGTCTCTACCTAATTACAGAAAAGCATGGAAACATAATTCCCTCATTCACCTAGAAGGAAAGGAGAATTGGATGTGCAATAATATTAGAAATCTCTACCACAAGCTACAAGACTTTAAATTAAAGCTACAGGCAGAATGCACAATACACCGGGTACCCAGCAGTTCTTCCATGTTCACTAAATATGTTGCATTTTGTACTATTGTAAATATTGATATTACTTTGTAGTAATGAATATGGTATTCTCCATCTGAAAGGCATGGTATAAAGCAATTTTTAAATTTATTTTATTCAATGTTGTGTTAATTTCTGCTGTACAGCAAAGTGATTCAGTTATACATATATATATATATATATATATACATTCTTTTTCACGTTCTTTTCTATTATGGTTTACCACAGGATATTGAATATAGTTCCCTGTGCTATACAGCAGCACCATGTTCTTCATCCATTGTATGTATAATAGTTTGCATCTGCTAATCCCGAACTCCCAATCCATCCTTCCCCCACTCCCCTCCTCCTTTGGCAACCACAAGTATGTTTTCTCTGTCTGTGACTCTGTTTCTGTTTTGTAAATAAGTTCATTTGGATCATATTTTAGATTTCACATATAAGTGATATCATACGGTATTTGTCTTTCTCTTTCTGACTTACTTCACTTAATATGATAATCTCTAGGTCCATCCATGTTGCTGCAAATGGCATTATTTCATTATATAAAGTAAGTTTTGGAACAATGTTGCACAATGTAAGGACAACAATAGAAGTCCAACAGTTAAGAACATGCTCACACATCATTAATATAAAATTTCCCATATATTATTTAATATGTAATCCAAAAACTTATTACTTTAAGATATCTGTAGATGTCAAGAAACTAAGTAAAGCTCAAACTTTTGCCATGTATGCACAAAGTCATTGAGCAGTTTCACATTTCTGCTGAGTGTTAGCCTGTGATAATTCTATAGGGCTTTTCTTTTCCCAGGCTGGTTTCCTCCAGAGAGAATTGGCAGCTGCTGCAGCTGTTCCTGCTGATTGAGAATGTTATTATGTTCGGGGTAACAGATGTTACACCTGGAGGTTCATCTTTTACTCTCAGGAAAATTTCACTCCAGAACAGGAAGTTTTATGAAACATCAATAATTTCATGAAATAAAGGTTCAACCTCAAATTTAAACTGTTTCATACAAAAAATAAACATGCTTGAATTTCTCAAAGTTATTGTGATTAATTGAAGTTGGCCGTCATTTCAAAAGCTTTAAAATATCATTACCAGAAAATAAATGAGCATTTAGATACACGGCCTTCAAATCTGGAATTATTTGCATGTAAGATCTTTCTCTTGTTTTTAATTAAGTATAACTTTGATGTCAAGCTCTAATGGTAATCAGACTGAGAGTTAACCATATTTTTACATTTAATTGTTTTATTCCTGAGTGTGACTGAAGTCTTCAAACTCTCCCACTTCTCTCTAATCAAGGGATCAATCTTGCTTTAGCTAAACCTTCAAAAGAAAGAAGAGTAGAATTATATTGATTAAAATTAATCCTATTGCATCCTATGATATTGTCTATCTGATACCTTTGATGAACTTTGAAAGTCAAAATGAAAATAATTCAGAGTGTGAGGCCTCTTCCATGTACAGTTTATATTCAACATGCTTCATTCTGCAAGTATTTTCCGAGCACTCACCACGTATTAGCTCTGGGCTTTGTTCTTGGTACAGAGTGGTGTTGTAGATGATTTCCCGGAAAGCAGACTCTGAGAAGGAAGTTAGGTCTCTGACAGGCAAAGAGACTTGACCTTGTTATGCACGGCCAGTCACTGGATACCGCAGCCTATGGGAATGAGGCTTGACCTTGGGCAAGGAACTCTCTAGAAGCCGGGTGAGTACGTCCTTCAGTCCTGGAGTGGGCATCCGCTCAGCAGAGAGTGGATACAATCCCTTCCCTCAGAGAATATAAGCAGAGTTATATAACATAGTGCGCACAAGCTTACTTGTGGTTCCGATTTTTATTTTTAATTCTTTTAATGAAGAAACTGGTAAAACTCCTGATAAGTCTTAGATATGTTTTGATTTGAGTCACTTTTCTCATATGTATTCCATTGTCAGGAATGAGTCATATCTTCACATATTAACTCTGAAAAATATGGATTCAGCTATAACCTTAACACATTTTCTTTAATTGCTCAATAGAAAAAGAATGTGCTACAGTATGTATTGCATCTTACTGGGGTACAGGAAAATTTATGTACATAATAGAGTATTCATAAAATTTTTGAGATGAGGAGTAAGTAATATTATGATGTTCCATTTAGAAGCATGTTAATAAAAATGATTTAAATCAAGTGTCATAAAGAACGATATTACACAAAGCTATCTGAAGCAGACACCTGGTATTAATTTGAGGAGGCGCGTGTGGATTTCCCGACATCAGTTACCACATGTAATTTTAAATGACCATTTAACCTTTCTGTGGATTCAACTACTTTTGGTCCAAGATAGGATTAAGGGTTGTTCAAATATGATCTAAATGGAGATATTTAAAACTGCTTGTAACTACATTTCATTCTGTAGTTGTCTTACAAAAAGTCACCCTTCAGGGGGCCTGAGCTCCAGGATATGTTTTCCATGCTCAGAGGAACAGGAGATAATAGAGGTTTTAAGGCAGCTATTCAGAAACTAACAGAGCAGTTTAGACCTCAAAAAATATGTTCCCTCTGAGAGACATGTTCAGGGAGATAGCTGGAGTGCATGGTTCGTCTGTTGATCTCCTGGTTAGCAGTCTGAACACCAGGTCTCATCAGATGGCTTAAGGGCATAAAACCACACCATGCCATAGAGTCAAATGAGTAGTGGATTCATTTTCTGAGAACACTCCATTTGGAGACCAGTAGTCTTGGATTTATTCCATTGGGAGCATGTGATTTCTTAGGCCACCAAGGTAGTATACCAGCAAGATATGCATGTTCCTTATTACGTGAAATAAATCAAAAGGTAAAAAAACCCCAGAAGACCCAAAAAAAATTCCATCAGCAATTTTCAGATTTTGAAGTACATTTTATCAAATAAACCTTGGGTGTGATGATACTGGCAGTGTGATTGAGGGTACTTAGCACCTGGAAAGCAGTCACTCTTACATCTTCAGTATCTATTGACATTATAAGATGTTCATGTTATATAGTAAATATTTAATGTAAATAAATACATAAATGCTACTGAACAGATGTCACAACCTTCCAGAGTATAAACCAGTCTTGCCTCTAAATAGTGGCAGAGAAGGTATTTTGTATAATGTTTTCTGTTCTCTTCAAAAAAGGCTGTAAATAAACTACCTCATAATATGTAGAGTTCACCAAAATGACATACACCAATTGTGTCTCTAGATGGATGAAACCTATATGAATGAAGGGAATATAACTCTCATTGCAAAACCCACAGTTTACTCCTATCAAACAATGTAAAGTCAGAGGGAGTTATTGAGGGGCTTAACGTTTTTATTTACTGGCATGCCATGTGCCTGGTTTCTTCTTTTGGGCTATTGGCTAAATGTGTCACAAGGAAAGAACTACTGTCACCCAAGATCCCTGTGGAAGCATCTCCAAGGATCTAGAGGAGAGGAGAGGGATGTTACAGCAGCAGTGAGGGTGGAGCACTCAGCAGTGTTTCCACACATCATCAAGTGGGCTAAGGTTCTCTGACCTCAACCTGATTTATTTTGAATACCGCTCTGAGAGAATTGTCCATTGGTTGTACTCATAGCTGTTTGTAATGAGCATCCTCAAGAAATGGGGTACACAACTACACTTCATTCCTTAGAAGAATAGTTGTACTTAGAAGGACTTTGGGGATCAAGAAAAAGAAGGATTTCTGAGTTAATTTGAACAAGAAGTCAAGCATTGTTGGCCCTCAAGTTTCATAGATCAGGCAGATGGGATTTGACAGACCGTTGGTGTTTGTTGGTGGTGGTTTTTTGTTCTGTATTTTTAAATGTAATTAGTTGCTACAATTAAAAGTTGGGAAATTTCTCACCTTAACTCATAAAAAATTAGATTTCTGACTTAGGTATAGCAATACTGAATTATAGGTATAGCAATACTGAATTAACATCACCACATTAGGTAATGCACAAGTGCTATTCCCTTCTGAAAGGATATGTTTCTTTTTGTTATTGAGCTGCATGAGCTGCTTGTAAATCTTGGAGATTAATCCTTTGTAAGTTGCTTCATTTGCAAATATTTTCTCCCATTCTGAGGGTTGTCTTTTGGTCTTGTTTATGGTTTCCTTTGCTGTGCAAAAGCTTTGAAGTTTCATTAGGTCCCATTTGTTTATTATTGTTTTTATTTCCATTTCTCTAGGAGGTGGGTCAAAAATGATCTTGCTGTGATTTATGTCATAGAGTGTTCTGCCTATGTTTTCCTCCAAGAGTTTGATAGTGTCTGCCCTTACACTTAGGTTTTTAATCTATTTTGAGTTTATTTTTGTGTATGGTGTTAGGGAGTGTTCTAATTTCATACTTTTACATGTACCTGTACAGTTTTCCCAGCACCACTTTTTGAAGAGGCTGTCTTTTCTCCACTGTATATTCTTGCCTCCTTTATCAAAGATAAGGTGACCATATGTGCGTGGGTTTATCTCTGGACTTTCTATCCTGTTCCATTGATCTATATTTCTGTTTTTGTGTCAGTACCATACTGTCTTGATTACTGTAGCTTTGTAGTATAGTCTGAATTCAAGGAGACTGATTCCTCCAGCTCCATTTTTCGTTCTCAAGATTGCTTTGGCTATTTGGGGTCTTTACTAAATTTGTCTCCAACACTTATTTGATCCATTATATAATCTAGCAACAAAGAACTAGAGGATATACAGGCAATAAGACAAAATGAAATCTTAACAAAATTAAAGAGAATATTTTTATTCTTTAAGATTAAATACTATTTAAACTGAAATGCATTGTTTTCTTCTCTGTTAAAAGCATTTTATATGTATATATATGTGTAACTATATGTATATATATTTATATTCATGTCAGTTTTTAGAGATAGTTTTTTAAATGACACTTTTTGAGATTTAAAATAGAAAGTATTCTAATCCATTATCAGTTTTTGGTGAATGTTTGAAGCTTAATAAACTTTTAGCTTAAACAACTTAGACTTGGATCAATTTTTATATTATTTGAAGCAAACAATATAGTATAGATTACTTGAACAGTGTAAAGCATATCAATGTACCTTTCCTTTGAGAAAATATGAAGGACTTTGGTGCTACTGTTTTATATAATGCACTTAGGAGGAAGTTAAAAATTTCTTACTATAAAATGGATGAATCTCAAACCAATGAATAACAAAGCACTATTATTCACTGGATATGCATCATTCCAGTTTTCAATTGTGTATTATTTAGCTCTAATTTATATTTTACCATTCATAAAACTGGTAGCAAGAGTTACATATAAATCAAAAATAAACCTCCCTGTCCCTTGTATAGTACAGGTAACTACCTTTGTGGAGACAGAATGGGTAAGTTCTGTTTACTTTGGTTGTTTGCACATTGTTTTTACTGCCAGCATGGAGTTCAAAGTAAGCAAGAATTGCGAAGAGAATCCTCACAGACAATGCTGATAAGTCAGATTTTAAAGTGGAATGGTCTAAATAACTTCATTTGTACCATTTTTTTAGATTCCACATATAAGTGATTTGTCTTTCTCTGCCTGACTTACTTCACTCAGTATGACAATCTCTACATCCATCCATGTCACTGCAGATGGCATTATTTCATTCTTTTTTATGACTAATATAATATATAGAAAACAAACTTATGGTTACCAAGGGGGAGAGGGGGGAGGGGTAAATTTGGAGACTGGGATTGACATATACATACTATTGTATATGAAATAGATAGCTAATAAGAACCTACTATATAACACAGGGAACTCTACTCAATACTCTGTAATGACCTATATGGGAAAATAATCTAAGTAAGAGTGGATATGTGTATATGTATAACTGATTCACTTTGCTGAACAGTAGAAACTAACACAACATTGTAAATCAACGATACTCCAAAAAAATTAATTAAAAAATATAAAGTGGAATAGTCTATCCTTTGTTTGGAATATCTAAGAGATTCCTTAAGAAAACAAAAACTCATTTGCAAGCATAGTTCATTGGGAATCAATTACATACTACTTTTCTATATCAAATAATTTAAAAAACTAACCTTAAATTCTTTAAAGAGAGACTTCCATGGTGGTGCAGTGGTTAAGAATCCACCTACCAATGCAGGGGACATGGGTTCAATCCCTGGTCTGGGAAGATCCAACATGCCACGAAGCAACTAAGCCCATACACCACAACTACTGAGCCTGTGCTCTAGAGGCTGCGAGCCACAACTACTGAGCCTGCATGCCACAACTAGTGAAGCTCACGTGCCTAGACCCTGTGCTCCACAACAAGAGAAACCACTGCAATGAGAAGCCCGTGCACCACAACAAAGTAGCCCCCGCTCACTGCAACAAGAGAAAGTCCTTGCACAACAACAAAGACCCAACGCAGCCAAAAATAAATAAATAAATAAATAATTTTTTTTTAATTCTTTAAAGATTTTAGAACAATATTCTGAAGGAAAAAAATAGCTGTAAAAGAAACAATTAAAATGGTTTAAAATAGCAGATTGCTAAAGAAACAGGGTTTATGTAAAGAGACACGTTTTAAACAAGATGCCAATGATATACTTGCTGAAATGTTTAAAGGTAAAGTATACTGACGTCTGCAACTTATTACTTGTGATGCATAAACAAACCAAGGTGGACTAATGGATGGATAAATATGGATGTGATAAAGCAAGTATTGTAAAATGATAATTATAAAATCTAGTTGGTCTCTTCACAGATATTCATTGTAAAATTCCTTATATGGATGTTTTGGTAATTTTTATAATATAATGAGGGGAAAAAAAGATTTTACTATATTCTAATTATATGAGAGAATTATTGAAAAGTGACAAATAAAAGAGTGGAGGATGAAAATAATGGCTTGTTCATGCCAATACCACAAATGAATCCTATGTCTGAACACAACCTTTCCTGAGAATAATAGACTCATATTCACTGGAACATTTTCCATCATGCCACACTTGTTTAACTCACAAACTAAAGATCAATTGAAATAAGGAATTTGCAGAAGGAGGACAAGAAAATTAATGTTAGCAGCACAAGAAGGGAAATACTATTGAAATCCATTGCAATATTTTCTGCAACATATTGAACAATAAGAGATGATTCTTGTCCATGATACTGGCCCCAAGTGGCCATTTTTGAGATTCTATATATATTTATATATCTGGGAAAATATCAAAATATTTTAAAGCATGTCATATAAAGGGAAATAGAATAACTGCCTCAATGACTTACTTTTAACGTGCAGAAACATTACTATTAATGTACAGCATACACAAATAATTCGCCCTACTCTCACATAATTCAGGGCAGGGATATGTGAACCACATACCATAAAATGGTGTATGTGTCATTGGTATTCTGGGTCCAAAGGACAAATTGAGTAAAAAGTCATCTTTTGTAACTGTTCTAAAATCAAATCTAGACCTGTTCTCACTGCCCCATGTTCCAGAACGTTCTCTCTGGGCCAGAATATCATAGATTTGTCCAGTGGGAATATTGAGAGCTTTCCCCATAAGAACTGAGTATCACCTTGAAAACTGGGGTTCTAACTTCAAAATTAATCTTTTGCTAATATCTACTCCTCTACTCTCATTTTGATCAGCACGCTACTCCAAAACCTTAAAAGTACCCACAAATCTTGGCCAAGTTGTTGCTCCATTTTTATTCCATAGATTCAAATTCAGAATTTCTACTTCTCAGCAACATTGGGTGAAAGAAAAATAAAGCGCTAATTAAATTGAGACTTCCTGAGTGTTCTTGACATCCCAATTTCTCGTTTATTTTCTAAGTTTGGTAGAGCAGCCCCATAAGTCATCCAGATGGCTTCAGACACTTTTGGCCCCGTCAGAAGCCTTAATTGTGATAACCTTGAGATGCATTTGGATGCTATTGTGAATGGTTCTTAAAGACGCGCTTTAGAAAATAGAGTCTTAATCACTTTTCTCAGAGTGCACTTTCCAGAGATTCCATTGTGAGACCTGAAGAGGGCATGGTGCAAGGGCTTTACTTAAAGTCTGTCATGTTAAGTTTAGTGCTGCTTTAAGTAGCAGATAATTCTCAATATTTCTAATAATTTATAAAATGTCTCTACCAACGGAATCAAGTTACTGAAAAAAAAAATTTTTTTGAACTAAGGTTTTCAGCCACTATAAAAAAAGTCAATAGCTTTCATAAAGGCTCAGTCTCACTACCTATGACATTTGATAGCCTTATATTTTCCACAGTTATCAATAAACTTAAAAGCCAAATGATTTAGGATTTGTTTATTGTTAGTCATATAAGCCCGTATTTAATTGGAAATTCAAGATATTTAACTAGAAATGTTTAAGATCTTTATAAAAATATTTAAAGAATATCTCATTTTATCCAGTGTTTTTTGTTTGTTTGTTTGTTTGTTTTTTGTTTTTTTCTGCCAGGATTCCAGGGTTGAATAAAAATAAATATTTCAGGCATATTTTAAAATATTAAATAGTATTTAACAAATTTAGCAAATTTAACTTTATGACATTCAGTCTAATATTCAAATAAATATACCAGTTCTCAGATAAAAACTTTAATGGGTTTACTTTCATTTTTAACTAAACCAGGAGAAGCTTACAGTTAAAGACAATCCACTCTTCCTACCAGTTGCGTGTGGTATGGTTGGCAATAGTCTTGTCTGTTATCATCATGCCACAGATTTACTTTTCATTTACAAAAATGTGCTCAGTGCCTCTGGGCATATCTACAAAACAGCAAACAAAGACAAATAAATGTTTATTTTTAGTCAAAGAAATAGACATCAAATTTTAGCTTTTTGCACATTTGACAAAAAATAAGTCATCTTAATTTAAGCTGTCAATAGAAGAAGAAAGAGTCTCCTTTCATATCAAAGGGTAAAGTAGAAAGCTTCAACTTAGTTACTGGAAATTAGTTGACATTCATTAGTTCAATGAATGAGTGAGTAAAAAGTTTAACAATAATAGACCCCTAGTATAAGAAATTTGCTATAAACACAATAAAAACCTCACACTTTAATAACAAATAATCTGACAATATTTTATTTGACCTGATGAATATTTTATTTCTCAAATGGTAGAAGCAGGAAGTGGAATTGGCAACATCTGGACTTAAGTGTCATTATTAGGGAGGAATGATTGAGGAGATGAAGTGTATGGGCTCCAGACAAAGTGCCTCTTGGAATGAACAGGGGAAGAGTGCTAGGATGTGAGAGAAGATGATTCTGAAGACCAGAGAAGCACCCTGACAGAACTGATAAACAAATTCTGCTCAAGAGCACTGAAAATCTCAAAAAGTATTTTTCCTGTGAAACAATAGTAAAGAAGTAGAGAGATGTGCACAGAATACAGAGTAAAGGATCAGGAAACTCTTGCTGGTGGAGAGCATGGGTGTAGTTACTAGTTCTCACACCTCTTTCAATGCCCAGAGTCTAGTACAGCCTGAACGGTGCAGGTGCCCAGCAAATACATTTCAGGGAATGTTGAGAGGATGACAGTGATTCCCGTCATGAATCATGGGTGACCTCTCATTTGTCCTGACTGATGTTCTACTTCAACTGACCATTCTTTGCTCGATTCAACAGTCACTCCACTAGAGGGAAAAATAGAAAAGGCTGAATCAGTCATTATGGCTGATAGTAAGTGCTTATTCAAACATCTATCTAAAGAGAAGATTTTAGGACCAGCTAAATATCAGAATATATAATGTCATACTGACTCCAATTTATCCAATTCATGCAATTCCTGTTTCCCATCACCATACAATAAGGTTTGTGTTAATTATAATCACAAAAATTAGAAGTACAATACTAGAGAGAGAACCAAATGAGCCCTTGCAGAAAAAAAAGTCTCCTCAATGTATTCCTAGTAAGCAGTTATCAAACCATGTTTTAGTTTAAAATTCTCATTTTTTTTGATATGTAGTATAATCCTGTTGACCTGACACTATCAGGGGTCAATGGGAACACATGATGCGACATGTAAGCTAACAGGAATTGTTTCACTAAAAACTTATTTATTTAAAGGAAAACTGCATCCTTGTCACTGCATGTTGGGAGATACCAAAAAGCCTCAATGTTCCCTGCCTCTACAGATATTACTATTCCATTATGAAACTGGGCCTATCTGTAGAATAAAAAAAAGAACTATGAGACTGTGATGAAAAATTAATGAGACTCAGTATATGTACTGAAAGTACTGAAAGAGGTAAAAAGAAGAATATTTGTTTGGAGTGTATAAGGAATATTTAATGCATTTTAAAAGTATTTTACAAATTGATGGTCAGTATCTTGGTGAGCAGTGAGATTTCAAAATATCTAAAAATTGATTGAAATTTTTGTAGAGTTTCAAGAAAAAAAAATGTGTCAAGAAAAAAAAAAAAATGGTTGTACATCTGCTTTATTGAGAAAATTCAGCTCCTGAAAGGAATAGGGATCTTTTAGTCAAAAACAAACATTTATAATAATGAAAGTAACTTTCAATGGTTAAACTCACACAGATTAATGTATAGTTGAGTGTTAATTTGTCGATTTTTCAATACAGTACATTGTTTCTAGTGAGCAGAATTCTGTGTAGTGTCTATCCAGGGTACCCCTTTTAGATAAGTTACATGGAACATTAGCCATTAAAGATTCATTGGTGAATAGAGAATAAATGGGAAAGAAAGTAAGAGAGAAACGTGGAAGGAAGGAAAGAAGGAAAGAAGGAAGGAAGGGGAAACAAAGGAAAGAAAAGAAAAAAAAAGTGAAGTAAAGAAAATCTCGATTGATACTTTGTACGGTCTTGAAAACCACTTGGACTGTCTCTACATGGAAAGAAGGAGCATCTCATAAGTGCCTGGATGACACATGCTCCAGATTAATCTCATTCTCTTCCTCAGAGCACACACTGCACATTGATTACTTCTGGTTCCCTGATCCACACTTGAGTGTTCTATCTACTGTTTTAGTTTAGTTTAGTTGCTGCTTTAAAAAATTATTATAAATTTCGTGGTTAAAATAATACAAATGTATTATTTTACAGTTCTATACGTGAGAAGTCTGAAATGTGTCTTATTAGGGTTAAAGATCAAGGTGTCTGCAAGGCTGCCTTCCTTTCTAGAGGCTCCAGGAGAGAATACATTTCTTTGCCTTCTCCAGCTTCTAAAGGCCCCTGCATTTTTTTGGCTTGTGGTCCCATTGCTTCAACTTCAAAATCAGGAGCAGCAGGTCAAATCCTTCTCATGGTGCAGCACCCTGACCTCCTCTTTTGCCTCTTTCTTCCATTTTTAAGGACTCTTATGATCGCATTTGGCACACTGGATAATTCAGGATAATCTTCCTGTCATAAAGTCAGCTGATTAACACCTTTAATTCCATCTGCAATCTTAATGCCCTGTTGTCAGGTAATATATCATGTTCATAGATTCCAGGATTAGTGGCTTGGCATCTTTGGGGGAGGGGCTATTACTCTGCTTGCCGCACTTACCTTCTATTATATGTTCTATTTTGGTAACACTACCCATCAAGCTTCAGCTTAGAAGTTCTTTCTATTAGTTTAAAAGACATTTTGTTTCTCAAATTATGTGACTTAATTTGTTACATCTTGGTATATCTCTGTTTTCTCAACATTCAGAATCCACAGAACTCTCCAAATATCTAATACTGTAACAATAATCATAAGGATCAATCTGTCATCAGAAATTGTCATTTTGGGCTTCCCTGGTGACGCAGTGGTTGAGAGTCTGCCTGCCAGTGCAGGGGACACGGGTTCGAGCCCTGGTCTGGGAGGGTCCCACATGCCGCGGAGTGGCTGGGCCCGTGAGCCACAACTACTGAGCCTGCGCGTCTGTAGCCTGTGCCCCGCAACAGGAGAGGCCGCAACAGTGAAAGGCCCGCGCACCGCGATGAAGAGTGGCCCCCACTTGCCGCAATTAGAGAAAGCCCTCGCACAGAAACGAAGACCCAACACAGCCAAAAATAAATAAATAAATTAATAATAATAAAAAAAACACCCACATTAAAAAAGAAAAAAAGAAATTATCATTTTACTGTTATTTTTATAATGTACAAATAAACCATGTGTCATAACATTAATTCCTACTATCAAAGGATTTAAATAGTTTTCAAGGCTAGCTGCATTTCAAAATTTAGAGACTTCCTTTCTTCATAATACATGAGTTACCATATTTCCAAATATGTTGTCTCACATTTAGACTCAACAATATATGTATCTTGTTTTTATAAATAGCTCTAGAAGTCCTAATTCAAATATCCAAAAATATAAAGAAAAAATAAAAGTCCATGAACAACTCTACAATTTGGTGTAGGATAAGATTAGTATATATTGGCAGTAAAATATGGAATCAGGAATGTTTTCATTATGTTTCCTGAATAGTTTTTCATTACCATATGGCACGTTCCGAATATAGCAGTTGGGAAAACATCATAAATGGTCATTGTAAAAAGAACTTAATGTTCTCCTGACCCAGATTAAGTCTCTTGTTAATCTGAATTGAGGAACACTTTTTTTTTTTTCTTTTTTTTTTTTTAAAGATTTATTTATTGATTGATTGCTATGTTGGGTCTTCGTTTCTGTGCTAGGGCTTTCTCTAGTTGCGGCAAGCGGGGGCCACTCTTCATCACGGTGTACGGGCCTCTCACTATCGTGGCCTCTCTTGCTGCGGAGCACAGGCTCCAGACGCGCAGGCTCAGTAGTTGTGGCTCACGGGCCTAGTTGCTCCGTGGCATGTGGGATCTTCCCAGACCAGGGCTCGAACCCATGTCCCCTGCATTAGCAGGCAGATTCTCAACCACTGCGCCACCAGGGAAGCCCGAGGAACACTTTTTAAAGTTTCTAGTCGTAATATATCTAACATATTTTATAGTGGCGCTGAGCTTCAAAAGCTGGATTACTCCAAATGTATTCTCATTTGCAATTATAAAGTAAATGACTCAAACTAAAAAGCTTTTGCACAGTGAGGGAAACTATCAAGGAAACAGAAAGGCAACCTACTGAATGAGAGATGATATTTGCAAACAATATATTCAATAAGGAGTTAATATTTAAAACATATAAAGAACGCATGCAACTAAACATCCAAAAAAAACCCAAATAAAAAATGGGCAGGAGGATATGAATAAACATTTGTTCAAGGAATACAATCAGATGGTAAACACGAACACGAAAAGATGTTCAACATGACTAATTATTAGAGAAACACATGTCAATTAAAACCACTATGAGATGTCACCTCACACTTGTCATAATGGCTATTATCAAAAGGACAACAAATAACAAGTGTTGGCAAGAATGTGGGGAAAAGGGAACCCTCATGCACCGTTGGTGAGAATGAAAATTGATGCAGCCACTCCACTATGGAGAACAGTATGGCAATACCTCAAAAAATTTAAAACAGAACTACCATATGATCCAGCAATGCCACTCCTGGGTATTTATCCAAAACAACCAAAAACACTAATTAGAAAAGATACATTTATCTCCAAATAAGGAAGCAACCTAACTGCCCATCAACAGATGAATGGATGTATATATACAATGAAGATGTGGTGTATATGTACAATGGTATATCGAGCCATAAAAAAGAATGAAATCTTGCCATTTGTGACAACATGGATGAATCTAGAGAGTATTATGCTAAGTGAAATAAGTCAGAAAGAGAAGGACAGATACTCTTTGATTTCACTTATATGTTGAATCTAAAAATCAGAACAAATGAACAAACATAACAAAACAGACTGATAGATACAGAGAACAAAGAGGTGTTTGCCAGGGGGGAGGGAGTAAGGAGGAGAAAGAAGTAGGTAAGGAAGATTAAGATGTACAAACTTCTAGTTGCAAAATAAAAGAGTCATGGGTATGAAATGTACAGTATGGAGAACATCATTGATAACTATGTAATATCTTTGTATAGTGACTGATGATTACTGGACTTATCTTGGTGATCATTTTGAAATGTATAGAAATATCAAATCACTATGTTGTGTAATAGGAACTAACATAATGATGTAGATCAACTATACATCAAAGACAAACAAACAAACATAAAAACGTATAGAAAATGATATCAGATTAACGGTTACCAGAGGCAGGGGGTGGGGGAAGGAGGTACTGAATGAAGATGGTCAAAACTTAGAAACTTCTGGTTATAAGATATATAAGTGCTAGGAATGTAATGTGCAACATGATAAGTATAATTAATGCTGATGATTGTTATGTATGAAAGTTGTTAAGAGAGTGAATCCTAGAGTCCTCATCAAAAGAAAATTTTTTTCTTTATTTAATTTTGTATCTCTATGAGATATTCACTAAACTTATTGTGATAATCACTTCACGATGTATGTAAGTCAAATCACTCTGCTGTACACCTTAAACTGATACAGTGCTGTATTTCAATTTTATCTCAATAAAACTGGAAGGAAAATAAAATAAAAGTGGTCTTCGAGGAAAAAAATAAAAAATAAAATAAAATAAATGCTCTATATAGCACAGCTTATTTTTAAAACATCAGCAAAATAATAATATTTTAATTCAGAAACAATTTTGAGTTACTAAACACTATCTTCCTCAAGTAATCTCAATAACTATAATTGTTAAAATCATATGATGCAATAGGAAAAAAGCAGAAACAGCAATTATATCCCACACGTTCACATGTTGCATTAGTACCTGTTTTTGCCAACCAAAAGAAATCCAAACAGGATTTTTGCTTTTATGAAAAAAAAAGCCTTTGCTGTACTAATGTAGGTCTTTCTAAAAGTGAAATGGCCTAAGGCAAACTTTCAAAAATTAGGGATACTCTCCACTTTGCGCCATTTCAGTCTTTGTAAAGTTTCACAGGAATACTCTACTTTAAGATAGTGAGGGATACCTGTATTTCTTCCTAATGAAATGTTATGTTTTTCTAGTGATTATCACAAAGAAAATTAAGAGAATTGAGAAAGCTCAAGGGATAGAATATCAACTAAAAGGAAAGATATACAAATAGTCTTGAGTGTTGATTATGAAATGCCATGAGATCTAGAGAGATTATTCAGAAATGTGAGGCATTTTGAGGATTTGTGTTTAAAAGCAAGTATTAACAATTTGGATTGACCTGCTGACGTTTGCTGGAAAAGTAGAGCATTTTTGTGTTCCAGAGTTTGTTCCTAAAAATAGGTTCATGCTGCTTTCTGAAACATGAAGAAAAGAGGAAAGAAGAACTTAAAACATTACTGTTACAAGACAATTTCCTCCTGTCTCTAATTATATACCCAATTCCACTTGCATACCTAAGCAGTACTTAAGCACACCATGATAATTTGGAGAATAATAATTATTAAGAATTATATTTGTCTTTAAAATATATATGGGAATAAAAAATACCTTGTACTGAAGGAGCTTCAAGATGGCAAAGGAGTAAGACATAGAGATCACATTCCTCCCCACAAATACATCAGAAATACATCTACATGTGGAACAACTCCTACAGAACACCTACTGAACGCTGGCAGAAGACCTCAGACCTCCCAAAAGGCAAGAAACTCCCCACATCCCTGGGTAGGGCAAAAGAAAAAAGAAACAACAGATACAAAATAATAGGGACGGGACCTGCACCAGTGGGAGGCAGCTGTGAAGGAGGAAAGGTTTCCACACACTAGGAAGCCCCTTCGCGGGCAGAGACTGCGGGTGGCAGAGGGGGGGAAGCTTCGGAGCCACGGAGGAGAGCGCAGCCACAGGGGTGCAGAGGGCAAAGTGGAGAGATTCCCGCACAGAGAAGCAGTGCCGACCAGCACTCACCAGCCTGAGAGGCTTGTCTGCTCAGCCGCCGGGGTGGGCGGGGGCTGGGAGCTGAGGCTTGGGCTTTGGTCAGATTAGAGGGAGAGGACTGGGGTTGGCGGTGTGAACACAGCCTGGAGGGGTTAGTGCGCCACAGCTAGCCGGGAGGGAGTCTGGGAAAAGGTCTGGAGCTGCAGAAAAGGCAAAAGACTTTTTCTTACTTCTTTGTTTCCTGGTGCGCGAGGAGAGGGGATTAAGAGTGCTGCCTAAACGAGCTCCAGAGACAGGCGCAAGCCGCGGCTATCAGCACGGACCCCAGAGACGGGCGTGAGCCGCGGCTATCAGCACGGACCTCAGAGACGGGCACGAGACGCTAAGGCTGCTGCTGTCGCCACCAAGAAGCCTGTGTGCAAGCACAGGTCACTCTCCACACCGCCCCTCCCAGGAGCCGGTGCAGCCCGCCACAGCCAGGGTCCCGGGATCCAGGGACAACTTCCCCGGGAGAACACACGGCGTGCCTCGGGCTGGTGCAGTGTCACGCCGGCCTCTGCCGCTGCAGGCTCACCCCGCATCCGTACCCCTCCCTCCCCATGGCCTGAGTGAGCCAGAGACCCCGAATCAGCTGCTCCTTTAACCTTGTCCTGTCCAGGCAGGAACAGAGACACTCAGGCGACCTACACGCAGAGGCAGGGTCGGATCCAAAGCTGAACGCCGGGAGCTGTGCGAACAAAGAAGAGAAAGGGAAATCTCTCCCAGCAGCCTCAGGAGCAGGGGATTAAAACTCCACAATCAGGACTTTTCTGGCGGTCCAGTGGTTAAGACTCCATTCTTCCAATGCAGGGGGCACGGGTTCAGTCCCTGGTTGGGGAAGTTCCGCATTCTGCATTGCGGGGCCAAAGACAAACAAACAAACAAAAAAACAAAACTCCACAATCAACCTGATGTATCCTGCATCTGTGGAATACCTGAATAGACAACGAATCATCCCAAATTGAGGGGGTGAACGTTGGGAGCAATGATATATACTTTTTTCCTTTTTCTCTTTTTCCATGTGGATGACAGGGTCTTAGGGCTCTGACCGGGCCTCAGGTCTGTGCCTGTGAGGTGGGAGAGCCGAGTTCAGGACAATGGTCTACCAGAGACCTCCCAGTTCCACATAATATCAAAACGGTGAAAACCTCCCAGAAATCTCCACCTCAACAATAAGACGCAGCTACACTCAAACACCAGCTACCTACAGTGCTGGACACCCTATGCGAAACAACTAGCAAGACAGGAACACAACTCCACCCATTAGCACAGACGCTGCATAAAATCATAATAAGGTTACAGACAACCCAAAACACACCACCAGACGTGGACCTGCCTAACAGAAAGACAAGATCCAGTCTCTTCCACCAGAACACAGACCTAGTCCCCTCCACCAGGAAGCCTACACAACACACTGAACCAACCTCAGCCACTGGGGGCAGACACCAAAAACAACAGGCACTACGAACCTGCAGCCAGCGAAAAAGAGACCCCAAACACAGTAAGTTAAGCAAAATGAGAATACAGAGAAATACACAGGAGATGAAGGAGCAGGGTAAAACCCCACGAGACCAAAAAATGAAGAGGAAATAAGCAGTGTACCGGAAAAAGAATTCAGAGTATTGATAGTAAAGATGATCCAAAATCTTGGAAATAGAATGGAGAAAATATAAGAAACGTTTAACAAGGACGTAGAAGAACTAAACAGCAAACAAACAATGATGAACAACATAAAATGTGAAATTAAAAATTCTCTAGAAGGGATCAATAGCAGAATAATTGAGGCAGAAGAACGGATAAGTGACCTGGAAGATAAAATAGTAGAAATAACTACTGCAGAGCAGAATAAAGAAAAAAGAATGAAAAGAAATGAGGACAGTCTCAGTCTCTGGGACAACATTAAATGCATCAATGTTCGAATTATAGGGGTCCCAGAAGAAGAGTAAAAGAAAGGGACTGAGAAAATATTTGAAGAGATTATAGCTGAAAACTTCCCTAATATGGGAAAGGAAATAGTCAATCAAGTCCAGGAAGCACAGAGAGTCCCATACAGGATAAATCAAAGGAGAAAAATGCCAAAAAACATTAATCAAACTATCAAAAATTAAATACAAAGAAAAAATATTAAAAGCAGCAAGGGAAAAACAACAAATAAAATACAAGGGTATCCCCCTAAGTTTAACAGCTGATCTTTCAGCAGAAACTTTGCAAGCCAGAAGGGCGTGGCAGGATATATTTAAAGTGATGAAAGGGAAAACCTACAACCAAGATTACTCTACCCAGCAAGGATCTCATTCAGATATGATGGAGAAATTAAAACCTTTACAGACAAGGAAAAGCTAAGAGAATTCAGCACCACCAAACCAGTTCTACGACAAATGCTAAAGGAACTTCTCTAGGCAGGAAACACAAGAGAAGGAAAAGACGTACAATAACAAAGCCAAAACAATTAAGAAAATGGTAATAGGAACATACAGATCGATAATTACCTTAAATGTAAATGGATTAAATGCTCCAACCAAAAGACATAGACTGGCTGAATGGATACAAAAAGAAGACCTGCATATATGCTGTCTACAAGACACCCACTTCAGACCTAGGGACACATACAGACTGAAAGTGAGGGAATGGAAAAAGATATTCCATGCAAATGGATATCAAAAGACAGATGGAGTAGCAATTCTCATATCACACAAAATATACTTTAAAAAAAAGATTATTGCAAGAGACAAAGAAGGACACTACATAATTATCAAAGGAGCAATCCAAGAAGAAGATACAACAATTGTAAATATTTATGCACCCAACATAGAAGTACCTCAATACAAAGGCAAATACTAACAACCATAAAAGGGGAAATCGACAGTGACATAATCGTAGTAGGAGACTTTGACACCCCACTTTCACCAATGTACAGATCATCCAAAGTGAAAATAAATAAGGAAACACAAGCTTTAAATGATACATTAAACAAGATGGACTTAATTGATATTTATAGGACATTCCATCCAAAAAAACAGAATACACTTTCTTCTCAAGTGCTCATGGAACATTCTCCAGGATAGATCATATCTTGGGTCACAAATCAAGCCTTGGTAAATTTAAGAAAATTGAAATTGTATCAGGTATCTTTTCCGAGCACAATACTATGAGACTAGATGTCAATTACAGGAAATATCTGTAAAAAAATACAAACACTTACAGGTTAAACAATACACTACTTATTAAGTAAGAGATCACTGAAGAAATCAAAGTGGAAATCAAAAAATACCTAGAAACAAATGACAATGAAAACACGCTGACCCAAAACCTATGGGATGCAGCAAAAGCAGTTCTAAGAGGGAAGTATATATCAATACAATTCTACATGAAGAAACAAGAAACGTCACAAATAAACAACTTACTCTTACACCTAAAGCAATTCGAGAAAAATAAAAGAAACCCCAAAGTTAGCAGAAGAAAAGAAATCATAAAGATCAGATCTGAAATAAGTGAAAAAGAAATGAAGGAAACAGTAGCAAAGATTAATAAAACTAAAAGGTGGTTCACTGAGAAGATAAACAAAATTGATAAACCATTAGCCAGACTCATCAAGAAAAAAAGGGAGAATACTCAAATCAATAGAATTAGAAATGAAAAAGGAGAAGTAACAACTGGCACTGCAGAAATACAAAGGACCATGAGAGATTAATACCAACAACTATATGCCAATAAAATGGACAACCTGGAAGAAATGGACAAACTCTTAGAAAAGCACAACCTTCTGAGACTGCACCAGGAAGAAATAGAAAATATAAACAGACCAATCACAAACACTGAAATTGAAACTGTGATTAAAAATCTTCCAACAAATAAAAGCCCAGGACCAGATGACTTCACAGGGGATTTCTATCAAACATTTAGAGAAGAGCTAACACCTATTCTTGTCAAACTCTTCCAAAATATAGCAGAGGGAGGAACATTCCCAAACTCATTCTCAACTCATTCTCAACCCCACTCAAGTGGGGTTTATCCCAGGAATGCAAGGATTCTTGAATATATGCAAATCAATCAATGTGATACACCATATTAACCAACTGAAGAAAAAAACCCATATGATCATCTCAATAGATGCAGAAAAAGAATTGGACAAAATTCAACACCCATTTATCATAGAAACCCTCCAGAAAGTAGGCATAGAGGGAACTTACCTCAACATAATAAAGGCCACATATGACAAACCCATAGCCAACATCATCCTCAATGGTGAAAAACTGAAACCATTTCCACTAAGATCAGGAACAAGACAAGGTTGCCCACTCTCACCACTATTATTCAACATAATTTTGGAAGTTTTAGCCACAGCAATCAGAGAAGGAAAAGAAGTAAAAGGAATCCAAATCGGAAAAGAAGTAAAGCTGTCACTGTTTCCAGATGACACGATAGTATACATAGAGAATCCTAAAGATGCTACCAGAAAACTACTAGAGCTAATCAATGAATTTGGTAAAGTTGCAGGATACAAAATTAATCCACAGGAATCAATCACTTTCATTCCTATACACTTATGATGAAAAATCTGAAAGTGAAATTAAGGAAACATTCCCATTTACCAATACAACAAAAATAATAAAATATCTAGGAAGAAACCTACCTGAGGAGACAAAAGACCTGTATGCAGAAAACTATAAGACACTGATTAAAGAAATTATAGATGATACAAATAGATGGAGAGATATACCATGTTCTTGGATTGGAAGAATCAACACTGTGAAAATGACTCTACTACCCAAAGCAATCTACAGATTCAATGCAATCCCTATCAAATTACCACTGGCATTTTTCACAGAACTAGAACAAAAAAATTCACAATTTGTATGGAAACACAAAAGACCCTGAATATCCAAAGCAATCTTAAGAAAGAAAAAAGGAGCTGGAGGAATCAGGCTCCCTGACTTCAGGCTATACTACAAAGCTGCAGTAATCAAGACAGTATGGTACTGGCACAAAAATAGAAATATACATCAATAGAACAGGATGGAAAGCCCAGAGACAAACCGCTGCATATACGGTCACCTTATTTTTGATAAAGGCGGCAAGAATAGACAATGGAGAAAAGACAGCCTCTTCAATAAGTGGTGCTGGGAAAACTGGACAGCTACATGTAAAAGAATGGCATTAGAACACTCCCTAACACCATACACAAAAATAAACTCAGAAATGAATAAAATACCTAAATTTAAGGCCAGACACCATAAAACTCTTAGAGGAAAACATAAGCAGAAGACTCTATGACATAAATCACAGCAAGATCCTTTTTGACTCACCTCCTAGAGGAATGGAAATAAGAAGAAAAATTAACAGATGGGACCTAATGAAACTTAAAAGATTTTGCACAGCAAAGGAAACCATAAACAAGGCAAAAAGACAACTCTAAGAATGGGAGAAAATATTTGCAAATGAAGCAACTGACAAACGATTAATCTCCAAAATTTACAAGCAGCTCAGGCAGCTCAATTTAAAAAAAAACAAACAATGTAATCCAAAAATGGGCAGAAGTTCTAAATAGACATCTCTCCAAAAAAGATATACTGATTGCCAACAAACACATGAAAGGATGCTCAACATCACTAATCATTACAGAAATGTAAATCAAAACAACAATGAGGTATCACCTCACACCAGTCAGAATGGCCATCATCAAAAAATCTACAAAGAATATATGCTCAGAGGGTGTGGAGAAAAGGGAACCCTCTTGCACTGTTGGTGGGAATGTAAATTGATACAGCCACTATGGAGAACAGTATCGAGGTTCCTTAAAAACTAAAACTAGAACTACCATACGACCCAGCGATCCCACTACTGGGCATATACCCTGAGAAAACCATAATCCAAAAAGAGTCATGTACCACAATGTTCATTGCAGCTCTGTTTACAATAGCCAGGACATGGAAGCAACCCAAGTGTCCATCGACAGATGAATGGATAAAGAAGATGTGGCACATATATACAATGGAATATTACTCAGCCATAAAAAGAAATGAAATTGTTATTTGTAGTGAGGTGGATGGACCTAGAGTCTGTCATACAGAGTGAAGTAAGCCAGAAAGAGAAAAACAAATATCGTATGCTAACACATATATATGGAATCTAAAAAAAAAAAAAAAAAAAAATAGTCATGAAGAACCTCGAGGCAGGACAGGAATAAAGACGCAGACTTACTAGAGAATGGACTTAAGGACACAGCGAGTGGGAAGGGTAAGCTGGGACAAAGTGTGAGAGTGTCATGGACATATATACACTACCAAATGTAAAACTGATAGCTAGTGGGAAGCAGCTGCATAGCACAGGGAGATCAGCTCGGTGCTTTGTGACCACCTAGACGGATGGGATAGGGAGGGTGGGAGGGAGATGCAAGAGGGAGGACATATGGGGATATATGTATATGTATAGCTGATTCACTTTGTTATAAAACAGAAACTAACACACCATTGTAAAGCAATTATACTCCAATAAAGATGTTAAAAAAAATACCTTGTACTGTATTAGTACAATACAATTCTGTAAAAGATTTACTCAGGCTGACCACTATATTTATTCTAGGATCACTTCCTTGGTATTACAAATTAGCGTTTGACACTAATTACTTAAGAATTAATTTGTGTTCCAAATAATTGATTTTGGAAAACTAAATAATCACTGAAAATTATTCTCATCTGATAGTTAAAACATAAAAAAGAATATATCATATCTTGTAATAGAAATCAGCTTAAAATAATGCCCAGGTAGAAACTTGACCAGGATTTGATCAATATTTTAAATTTTTTAAAAAAGATTCTGTTTATTAGTTGTGGGTTTGCTAGAAATAGGTTAGAGATGGAGAGTCATAGGGCCGAGTGACTGCAATGTGTCAGCAGGTAGAAGGCAGAAGCTGCTCTGAACTGTTGACAAAAATGAGCTCTGGTGTCAGAATATGTGGATTCAAATCCTGACTTCTGTTCTTCCCTGCAGTGTGGCAGCCTGACTTGTAAAATGGGCTCTAAGGACCTCCATCCCCTGGTAGTCATGTCCTTGTGAAATTACCTTCTCTGGAGTGTGGGCTGGACCTAGTGACTTGAATCGAACCAATACAATACAGCCAAGGTGATGAGATGTCTCTTCCATGATTAGGTTACGAAACATTATCATTTCCATCTTGTTGGCAGACCATCTTTATTACATTCTCAACTTGAATTCTTTCATGAAGCAAGCTGTCCTGTGGGAGAGGCCCAGGTGGGAAGGAGCTGAAGTTGACTTCCAGCCAACAGCAGCCTGCAAGGCACTGAATATTGTCAGCAACCACTCCATGAGAAGCAAATACTTCTCCAGTTGAATTTTCAATTGAGATTACAGTCCTTGGTTCAACACCTTCATTGCAGCCTCTTGAGACATGCTGAGACAGAAAATTTAGCTAAGATGTGGTGGAATTCCTGACCCACAGAAATTGTGCAGTAATAAATTGATGATGTGTTAAGCCACTAAGTTTTGGAGTAACTTGTTACACAGCTGTAGATAACTAATACACACCCTATGACCATTAACAAACTTCTTAATCCCTCAAGCTTGCAGTGTTCACATCTATAAACTGATGATAATAGGAATAGCCATCCCATCTATAAAAAGCACTTAAAAGCATTAAGGAGCATAGCAATGCCAACAAACAATATACATCTTCCCTGATTGAATTCTTAAAACAAATTAGAAATAAGGCAGAGTAAGGCAGATGTAGAAAAAAAAATTGCATCAATATGGATAAAGCTGAACCTGAAGGATTATGGCTTATATCTATAGGTGAGTAAAGTTGAAATTACTGAATTTTGCAACCAGTAACAGCAGCACCAGACCTAGCAAGCCCTCTCCATGTGAGACCTATATCTGTAAGATTTGCATCAGGGAGAAACAAAGCAGTAGGTTTGCTGTCTGTGTCTTTCTCTCTTTCCAAGAGAAAGAGAGAAGAGAGGATGTCGTTGATCTAGGCATGTTAGATTTTTCCTTCCAAACCCACCAATCAGATAAAGTCACCCCACTATAGAAATAGAGGGCAGGAGAAGACAGAAGACAAGGAGGGGCCACAATGACCATCCTTCCTTCTAAGAGTAACTAGTAGAAGTAGTGGAGTAGGGTTGTACAAGTAGTCATAATACTAGTAGAAGCAGTACTAGTCACACTACTATGTATCTAGTTCATGGGGTTGTTAAACCTGTCAGGGGAAATGAGGTTTTCAGTGTTTTTGTAGACAAAATATACTAAACATGAATAGCGTTTCATATTTTCCCTTGATGAATTCCATACAGATTAAGAAAACTTATAACTGTAATTTGAATTACTATGTAGATCTGTCTACAAAGTACAGTCATTGAATATCAATTCATTAAATACTTATTATCAAATATTTATTAAAATAAGTTCATTGCCTCTGGCCTCACTGAAAGAATCAAATGTCTAAGACTAGCAGATGCTCATTAACATAAGTAAATCATGTTACATAGTGATAATACTAACGTATTGCCATCCTGGGAGACCAGCCTAAGAGCCAGCGAGGTGTGCCCTGAAACGTGTTCTTCAAATTGCAGTAAATGTTGATAAGCCACATAAATCACCTGGATTAGTTTGAAAGTACTTATCAGAGGTATTGTCATCTTTAGTTTTTATATTTGTTTTGCTAGATGACTTAACTGGTCTTAGACTTAAAAAGTAGATCTGGTGACAGAAAAAAACTGAGAATTTGCCAGGAAATTAATATGATATCAAGTAGACCACAACATAGGCTACTAAGGTAATCTAAATGCTAGAAAATTGTTGGAGGATTGTACCCAGACAATAGCAATTAACTAGTATCAGTAAGAGAGTAATATTGTTATGTTCCATAGAAATCAGTCCCATGTTCACAAATGCTTAAATGTCAATTTTCAATCCATTATAGTTACGATCATTGACCTTAAAGATTAACTGTTAACACCTTGAATAAAGGTCTATAAATGCTTATGCTTTTGTGAATTCTGAAATGGAAGTTTATTATTAATAGTGATGATAGAAATACAAACCAAATCCTCAATCTGTAAGGTTTAAAAAATGGCAAAAATAACAGAATTTGTAGATAAAAATACAACGGTCTTGATAAAATGCAATAATGTACATGGAAGCTTAACATTTGATATGCCATTTATTATGTTTTCTTCCACTAATTAAATTTTTTTTAAACCTCTAATAAATGTAAGCATCTTTAAAGTAAGTACTGTGTTGTTTCCTCTTGGGACCTCTCATCATCCATAGAATTGTGTGGATTAATATATGTGCTTCCTTAATATAAGTTCATCATAGTATGGTTATTTAATATTTCTTTTCAGTCATATGAAAAGTCCAGCTAATTGTGGTCACATAAAAGCTCTAAAATATGTGAGGAATGTTTATTTTTAAATATTCCCTTTTTAAAATTGTTTTTGAAGTAACTTAACAAAAAGTAATAAGGTTAATTCGGCAGAAGTAGAAATAGAGAATTCAGACGTAGGATAAAAAGTGTAAAAATTTGAAAAGGTTTAGCAGAGAGCTGCAAAGATGAATAACTTTTGGAAAATAAGGCCAGTGGGAAAAATTTCAAAGCATTGAGAATTTTAACCAACCTGAGACAAAGAAAGCATAGTTCCCCTCTCCAAATTGTCTCTCCAACTACTTCCCTAACACCCATTCTTAAAGAATTCACTGAAGGAAAAACAAATCACCTTGAGAGGAAAACAGAAGGAAAATATTTGCAATGCAGGATAAAGGACTTACATTTGTCTGAAAAACAAAACAAAAAAAATCAATCAATTCGGGGGGAGAGGGTAGTAAGGAGAAAATGAATAGAGTTTGACTTATCAGAAAAGCAAGATTAGTTTCCTTTAGAAAGTATGTCATATGACACTCAGGTATGAAGCTGGACATTGCCATTTCTGAAGCCGTCTAAGGACAGAAAGAGCACAAACAAAAGTCTAACCAGTGTATATATGTCCATGCCACTCTCTCACTTTGTCACATCTTACCCTTCCCCCTCCCCATATCCTCAAGTCCATTCTCTAGTAGGTCTGTGTCTTTATTCCCGTCTTGCCACTAGGTTCTTCATAACCTTTTTTTTTCCCCCCTTAGATTCCACATATATATGTTAGCATACTGTATTTGTTTTTCTCTTTCTGACTTACTTCACTCTGTGTGACAGACTCTAACTCCATCCACCTCACTACAAATAACTCCATTTCATTTCTTTTTATGGCTAAGTAATATTCCATTGTATATATGTGCCACATCTTCTTTATCCATTCATCCGATGATGGACATTTAGGTTGCTTCCATGTCCTGGCTGTTGTAAATAGAGCTGCAATGAACATTTTGGTACATGACTCTTTTTGAGTTATGGTTTTCTCAGCGTAGTGGGAAGCAGCCGCATAGCACAGGGAGATCAGCTCTGTGCTTTGTGACCACCTAGAGGGGTGGGATAGGGAGGGTGGGAGGGAGGGAGATGCAAGAGGGAAGAGATATGGGAACATATGTATATGTATAACGGATTCACTTTGTTATAAAGCAGAAACTAACACACCATTGTAAAGCAATTATACTCTAATAAAGATGTTAAAAAAAAAAAAAGTCTAACCAGTTCCAATACCTGAAAAAGTTTGAGTCTCAACTCTGCCCATATCTATATAAGAACCCAGACTGCACAGTTAGTACTGATTGAGACTAAGTGGAGGGAGGTGTAAGGTTTTTCAGTTGCTTTCCAGGAATCTGAATGGATAACCAGAGTTGAAGGATGATGACAATTTTAAGAATAGTCAGATGTATTAAGAACCTGATTAAGAGAATGATGGGAGAGATAGCTACTATTCGGGTGGAGTGAAGGCCCATGATTACAGAATATCAGATGTCCTATTTATTAATAAAAGCTTCCCAAATTCATCTACACTGGGCTTCCAGTGATTTGTGGACTTAACAGTGCTGCACATAAAAAGGTAGCTTTTTAACATTAGTAAGGGGAGGCAGAGTGGGACACAGATTCACATCAGGAAAGTCATCTGAAAATTCTCATCAATTGTCTGAATAAATGTATCCCAATACTTACTAAAACATCAGACTAATTACTCACATCCTCTTTCTAATATGATGGGAACTAAAGTTCAGAATCATGGTAACACACATTAATGAAAGTCATGTTTTTTTAAATTTTCTTTATGTTAGTATACCCTTTTTAAGATAAGACAGGGGAATCCTAATGAGTATATCCAAAAGCAGTTCCAAACTAATCATAGTTAACGAGAAATTGCATTAACCACTACATTACTTTTAATTTGGTAGAGAGTTTACAGCAAAAAAATAATTGTTACTCAAGAGAATTGAAGAATCTTTTTGATGGGCTTTAAAATGGATTTAAAGTATTACAGGAAACCAATTATATCAAACTTGTTTTTGTGACCTAATATAGAACATAATTCATTATAATTTAATTAATGTAATTTATGGTATATGGAACATAAGACATTATTTTACTCTTTATCAATGTAATAAAAAATTTCTTTATCATATCTTCTGTGGCAATTCTATTTAAAGCTAGAACTGATAGATCCTATGACTATCATTTTTCTCCCCATGGAATCAATTTAAATTCTTTTTTCAAATATAAATCTAAAATGTATAATTTATTCATTTAAATGGATGCACATACCTGAGATAAAAAAATATCTGGATTGAAGCATTCATTAAAATTCAGTGGACTAACTTGATTTAAGAACTAAAGAACAGACTGCACTTCATCCTGTTATAATGTTTACAAAGTGTATTTTTTTTAACTCAATAGCATCTGTTGAGTGATTATGAGGCTTTTTGGATCTTTCCTAAGATTTACAGCAAAAGAAAATAAATGCAGTATATTTCACTTTTGTGGAAGTTTTTTAGCAGTATGTATTCATAGACAAGTAGGGAAAAGGTACATTTTAAACTTCTGCAAAGATGAATTTGTCAGTGTTCTTGGTCTCAGACAACAGCAAATGATGCATGTTACTAGGACAAGGAAAGGAAATGAATGGAAGGTTACCAGAAGGAAGACAGAATCAACCAGGATACTGAAGAATTCTGTTTGCAACCAAGCCTTCTACAGTATGAATGTGATTACTACCGTAATATATTCTAATGTACCCTGTATATCTTTGTGTTCCTGAGTCAGAGTTCAAGTTTCAGGTGGTCATGTTGAATTGGCTCGGTTGAGTAACTAGCCAGCACTCCACATGCAAGGTGTTAGAGAAATCCAGTGTATATCCTTCCCACCTACAGTGGAAGCTAGAATCTTGCCTCTCACCAGACAACACGGCATACTGCTCCAACTTTGGAAGAAGTCTCAGATGCCACACTGCATGCCAAAAGAAATATGATACTGGAGGTATTGTAAAGCCAAACTATGAAGGAATGTGAATGACAAAACTATACATACTAAATATTTATAAAGAAATGCATGTGATTCTTCAACAGTATCTCATAGTAAGGCTGACTTTACAAAATACTTTTTGCAATGCATACACAATTTTATAATAAAGTGCATTAAGTCATATGTGTCCCTGTGTTGTGTTTTATATTTTATTGGCTCTAGGTCAAGTGGATACTGTTGGTTCCTGGGTCATTTATTGGAAATATTTGAATGTCTCGTTGCGCTCATTATTGTTTCTGTGTTTTGTTTTAATACTTATATGATGGCTAAAGTGAAGAATATACAACAAAGTGTTTCGAATAAATTCTTTGTCATGATTTTGGGTTTTGGCAGCATTAAATAATTAAAGTATTTCAACTTCGACCACTACTAGGCATTAGGTAAAAAGAAGTACTTAAATCAGTAAAATTCTCTTTGGAGTTTGATTTACTGTGCATATTACCTTCAGAATGGTAATCTTTCTATAGAAGACCTATTTTCTGAGTGAGAAATGGTATGCAGTGTTATGTAAAGGAACAATATTAATCTAAAATAACATGCAAATAAAGACAATGTCTTAAATTGGCATTGATAGTGTATTTACTAGTACAGGCACCGTTATATTTGAACTAAAATATTAGCTCCCAGAATTCCAGTGGCTTATCAAAACAAACGTGGATTTTGCTTATACCACAGGCTAGCGAGGTGAATGTGTGGGATGGTGGGGGAGGTCTGTGTTTCATATAGTTTCTCAAGGGCAAGAGTGACAGAAGGGCCATCATTATGGCTCCATTTTTTGGACTATGTAACCTCTTTACTTGCCAAACAAGAGGAAAAGAACTGCAGAATTGTGTCATGCTTCAGCCTGGAAATGGCATGCATTATTCTGAAAGCCAATAAATTTAATTTCCCCTCAACTGGATGCATTTAAGGCATATGTGTAATGCCATTAGAAGGAAGCATTTAGTAGCATGGACTTTAGCTTTCAATAAGTAATTCAGGGAGAGACCTTCAAGATGGCGGAGGAGTAAGATGTGGAGATTACCTTCCTCCCTAAAAATACATCAGAAATACATCTACATGTGGAACAACTCCTACAGAACACCTACTGAACGCTGGCAGAAGACCTCAGACTTCCCAAATGGCAAGAAACTCCCCACCTACCTGGGTAGGGCAAAAGAAAAAAGAAACAACAGAGACAAAAGAATTGGGACAGGGCCTGCACCAGTGGGAGGAAGCTGTGAAGGAGGAAAGGTTTCCACACACTAGGAAGCCCCTTCACGGGCGGAGACTGTGGGTGGCAGAGGGGGGAAGTTTCGGAGCCACGGAGGAGAGCGCAGCAACAGGGGTGCGGAGGGCAAAGTGGAGAGATTCCCGCACAGAGGCTCAGTGGCGAACAGCACTCACCAGCCCGAGAGGCTTGTCTGCTCCCCCGCCGGGGCGGGCGGGGGCTGGGAGCCGAGGCTCGGGCTTCGATCAGATCGCAGGGAGAGGACTGGGGTTGGCGGCGTGAACACAGCCTGAAGGGGCTAGTGCGCCACAGCTAGCCGAGAGGGAGTCCGGGAAAAGTCTGCAGCTGCCGAAGAGGCAAGAGACTTTTTCTTCCCTCTTTGTTTCCTGGTGCGCGAGGAGAGGGGATCAACAGCGCCGCCTAAATGAGCTCCAGAGACGGGAGTGAGCCGCAGCTATCAGCGCGGACCCCAGAGACGGGCATGAGACACTAAGGCTGATGCTGCCGCCACCAAGAAGCCTGTGTGTGAGCACAGGTCACTCTCCACACCGCCCCTCCTGGGAACCTGTGCAGCCCACCACTGCCAGGGTCCTGTGATCCAGGGACAACTTCCCCGAGAGAACGCATGGTGCGCCTCAGGCTGTTGCAACATCACTCCAGCCTCTGCCGCCGCAGGCTCGCCCCGCATCTGTACCCCTCCCTCCCCCCGTCCTGAGTGAGCCAGAGCCCCTGAATCAGCTGCTCCTTTAACCCCGTCCTGTCTGGGCAAAAAACAGACGCCCTCAGGCGACCTACACGCAGAGGCGGGGCCAAATCCAGAGCTGAACTCAGGAGCTGTGAGAACAAAGAAGAGAAAGGGAAATTTCTCCCAGCAGCCTCAGGAGCAGCAGATTAAATCTCCACAATCAACTTGATGTACCCTGCATCTGTGGAATATCTGAATAGACAATGAATCATCCCAAAATTGAGGCAGTGGATTTTGGGAGCAACTGTAGACTTGGGGTTTGCTTTCTACATCGAACTTCTTTCTGGTATTATGTTTATCTTAGTTTAGTATTTAGAGTTTATTATAATTGGTAGATTTGTTTGTTGACCTGCATGCTCTCTTCCTATTTTATTTTTCTTATATATATATGTATATATATTTTTCCTTTTTCTCTTTTTCTGAGTGTGTATGTGCATGCTTCTTTGTGTGATATTGTCTGTATAGCTTTGAATTTACCATTTATCCTAGGGTTCAACTATCCATTTTTTTTTTTTTATATATAAGTATAGTTTTTAGCTCTTGTTATAATTGCGGGATTTGTTTTTTGGTTTCATTGTGCTCTTCTTTCCTTTTCTTTTTTCTTTTTTTTTAATTACACTTTTTTTTTAATTTTTAATATTTTTTTAATTTTTATTTTAAGAACCTTATTTTATTTAATTATTTATTTATTCTTTCTCACTTTTCTTCTGAGCTGTGTGGCTAACAAGGTCTTGGTGCTCTGGCCAAATGTCAGGCCTGTGCCTCTGAAGTGAGAGAGCTGAGTTCAGAACACTGGTCCACCAGAGACCACCCAGCTCCACGTAATATCAAACAGCAAAAGTCCTCACAGAGATCTCCATCTCAACGCTAAGACCCAGCTTCACTCAATGACAAGCAAACTACAGTGCTGGACACCCAATGCCAAACAGCTAGCAAGACAGGAACACAACCACACCCATTAGCAGAGAAGCTGCCTAAAATCATAATAAAGTTACAGACACCCCAAAACACACCACCGGACATGGTCCTGCCCACCAAAAAGACAAGATCCAGCCTCATCTACCAGAACACAGGCACTTAGTCCCCTACACCAGGAAGCCTACACAACTCACTGAACAAACATTAGCCACTGGGGGCAGACACCAAAAACAATGGAAACTACAAACCTGAACCTGCAAAAAGGAGACCCCAAACACAGTAAGTTAAGCAAAATGAGAAGACAGAGAAATACACAGCAGATGAATGAGCGAAGTAAAAACCCACCAGACGAAACAAATAAAGAGGAAATAGGCAGTCTACGTGAAAAAGAATTCAGGGTAATGATAGTAAAGATGATCCAAAATCTTGGAAATAAAATGGAGAAAATACAAGAAATGTTTAACAAAGATCTAGAAGAATTAAAGAACAAACAAACAGAGATGAACAATACAATAATTGAAATGAAAAATACACTAGAAGGAATCAATAGCAGAATAAGTGAGGCAGAAGAATGGATAAGTGATCTGGAAGACAGAATGGTGGAATTCACTGCTGCAGAACAGAATAAAGAAAAAAGAATGAAAGGAAATGAAGACAGCCTAAGAGACCTCTGGGACAACATTAAAGGCAACAATGTTCACATTATGGGGATCACAGAGGAGAAGAGAGAGAGAAAGGACCCGACAAAATATTTCAACAGATTATAGTCAAAAACTTCCCTAACATGGGAAAGGAAATAGCCACCCAAGTCCAGGAAGTGAGAGAGTCCCATACAAGATAAACTGAAGGAGAAACACACCACAAAACAAAGTAATCAAATTGGCAAAAATTAAAGACAAAGAAAAATTATTGAAAGCAGCAAGGGAAAAATGACAAATAATATACAAGGGAACTCCCATAAGGTTAACAGCTGATTTCTCAGCAGAAACTCCACAAGCCAGAAGGGAGTGGCATGATATACTTAAAGTGATGAAAGGGAAGAACCTACAAACAAGATTACTCTACCCAGCAAGGATGTGATTCAGATTTGACAGAGAAATCAAAAGCTTTACAGACAAGCAAAAGCTAAGAGAATGCAACACCACCAAACGAGCTCTACAACGCATGCTAAAGGAACTTCTCTAAGTGGGAAATACAAGAGAAGAAAAGGACCTACAAAAACAAACCCAAAACAATTAAGAAAATGGTAATAGGAACATACATATCAATAATTACCTTAAATGTGAATGGATTAAATGTTCCAACCAAAAGACACAGGCTCACTGAATAGATACAAAAACAAGACCCATATGTATGCTGTCTACAAGAGACCCACTTCAGACCTAGGGACACATACAGACTGAAAGTGAGGGAATGGAAAAAGATATTCCATGCAAAGGGAAATCAAAAGCAAGCTGGAGTAGCAATACTCATATCAGATAAAATAGATTTTAAAATAAAGAATGTTGCAAGAGACAAGGAAGGACACTACATAATGATCAAGGGATCAATCCAAGAAGAAGATATAACAATTATAAATATATATACACCCAACATAGGAGCACCTCAATACATAAGGCAACTGCTAACAGCTATAAAAGAGGAATTTGACAGTAACACAAAAATAGTGGGGGACCTTAACACCTCACTTACACCAGTGGACAGATCATCCAAACAGAAAATTAATACACAAACAGAAGCTTTAAATGACACAATAGACGAGATAGATTTAACTGATATTTATAGGACATTCCACCCAAAAACAGCAGATAACACTTTCTTCTCTAGTGTGCATGAAACATTCTCCAGGATAGATCACATCTTGGGTCACAAATCAAGCCTCAGTAAATTTAAGAAAATTGAAATCATATCAAGCATCTTTTCTGACCACAACGCTATGAGATTAGAAATCAATTACAGGGAAAAAAAACGTAAAAATCACCAACACATGGAGGCTAAACAATACGTTACTAAATAACCAAGAGATCACTGAAGAAATCAAAGAGGAAATCAAAAAATACCTAGAGACAAATGACAATGAAAACACGATGATCCAAAACCTATGGGATGCAGCGAAAGCAGTTCTAATAGGGAAGTTTATAGCTATACAAGCCTACCTCAAGAGACAACAAACATTTCAAATAAACAATCTAACCTTACACGTAAAGAAACTAGAGAAAGAAGAACAAACAAAACCCAAAGTTAGCAGAAGTAAAGAAATCATAAAGATCAGAGTGGAAATAAATGAAATAGAAACAAAGAAAACAATAGCAAAGACAATAAAACTAAAAGCTGGTTCTTTGAGAAGATAAACAAAATTTATAAACCATTAACCAGACTCATCAAGAAAAAGAGGGAGAGGACTCAAATCAATAAAATTAGAAATGAAAAAGAAGTTACAACATACACTGCAGAAATGCAAAGCATCCTAGGAGACTGCTCCAAGCCACTCTATGCCAATAAAATGGACAACCTGGAAGAAATGGACAAATTCTTAGAGGGGTATAACCTTCCAAGACTGAGCCAGGACGAAATAGAAAATATGAACAGACCAATCACAAGTAATGAAATTGAAACTGTGATTAAAAATCTTCCAACAAACAAAAGTCCAGGACCGGATGGCTTCACAGGTGTATTCTATCAATCATGTAGAGAAGAGCTAACACCCATCCTTTTTAAACTCTTCCAAAAAATTGCAGAGGAAGGAACACTCCCAAACTCATTCTATGAGGCCACAATCACCCTGATACAAAACCAGACAAAGATATCACAAAAAAAAAAAGAAAATTATAGACCAATATCACTGATGAATATAGATGCAAAAATCCTCAACAAAATACTAGCAAACAGAACCCAACAAAACATGAAAAGGATCACACACCATGATCAAGGGGGATTTATCCCAGGGATGCAAGGATTCTACAATATATGCAAATCAATCAATGTGATACACCATATAAACTAATTGAAGAATAAAAACCATATGATCAGCTCAATAGATGCAGAAAAAGCTGTTGACAAAATTCAACACCGATTTTTGATAAAATGTCTCCAGAAAGTGGGCATAGAAGGAACCTACTTCAACATAATAAAGGCCATATATGACAAACCCACAGCAAACATCATTCTCAATGGTGAAAATGTGAAAGTATTTCCTCTAAGATCAGGAACAAGACAAGGATGTCCACTCTCACCACTATTATTCAACATAGTTTTGGAAGTCCTAACAATGGCAATCAGGGACAAAAAAGAAATAAAAGGAATACAAATTGGAAAAGAAGAAATAAGACTGTCACTGTTTGCAGATGACATGATACTATACATAGAGAATCCTAAAGATGCCACCAGAAAACTACTAGAGCTACTCAATGAATTTGGTAAAGTAGCAGGATACAAAACTGATGCACAGAAATCCCTTGCATTCTTATACACTAATGATGATAAATCTGAAAGAGAAATTAAGGAAACACTCCTAGTTACCATTGCAACAAAAAGAATAAAATATCTAGGAATAAACCTACCTAGGGAGAAAAAAGGTCTGTATGCAGAAAACTATAAGACACTGATGAAAGAAATTACAGATGATACAAATAGATGGAGAGATATACCATGTTCTTGGATTGGAAGAATAAATATTGTGAAAATGACTGTACTACCAAAAGCAATCTACAGATTCAATGCAATCCTTATCAAACTAAAACTGGCATTTTTCACAGAACTAGAACAAAAAATTTCAAAATTTGTGTGGAAACACAAAAGACCCCGAATAGCCAAAGCAATCTTGAGAAAGAAAAATGGAGCTGGAGGAATCAGGCTCCCTGACTTCAGACTATACTACAAAGCTACAGTAATCAATAGAGTATGGTACTGGCACAAAAACAGAAATATAGATCAATGGAACAGGATAGAAAGCCCAGAAATAAACCGACGCTCATATGGTCAACTAATCTATGACAAAGGAGGCAAGGATGTACAATGGTGAAAAGACAGCCTCTTCAATAAGTGGTGCTGGGAAAGCTGGACAGCTACATGTAAAAGAATGAAATTAGAACACTCCCTAATACCATACAAAAAAATAAACTCAAAATGGATTAAAGACCTAAATGTAAAGCCCGACACTATCAAACTCTTAGAGGAAAACATAGAGAGAACACTCTATGACATAAATCACAGTAAGATCCTTTTTGACCCACCTCCTAGAGAAATGGTAATAAAAACAAGAATAAACAAATGAGACCTAATGAAACTTAAAAGCTTTTGCACAGCAAAGGAAACCATAAACAGGATGAAAAGACAACCCTCAAAATGGGAGAAAATATTTGCAAATGAATCATTGGACAAAGGATTAATCTCCAAAATATAAAAACATCTTATGCAGCTTAATATTAAAAAAACAAACCACCGAATCCAAAAATGGGCAGAAGACCTAAACAGACATTTCTCCAAAGAAGACATACAGATGGCCAAGAGGCACATGAAAAGCTGCTCAACATCACTAATTATTATTATTATTTTTTTAACTGTTTTTTAAAAAATTTATTTATCATTTATTTTTATTTTTGGCTGCGTTGGGTCTTTGTTGCTGTGCGCGGGCTTCTCACTGCAGTGGCTTCTGTTGTTGTGGAGCATGGGCTCTAGGCACGCAGGCTTCAATAGTTGTGGCCCACGAGCTCTAGAGCGCAAGCTCAGCAGTTGTGGTGCACGGGCTTAGTTGCTCCGCGGCATGTGGGTTCTTCCTGGATCAGGGCTCGAACCCGTGTCCCCTGCATTGGCAGGCAGATTCTTAACCACTGCACCAGCAGGGAAGCCCCATTACTAATTATTAGAGAAATGCAAATCAAAACTACAATGAGGTATCACCTTACACCAGTTAGAACGGGCATCATCAGAAAATCTACAAACAACAAATGCTGGAGAGGGTGTGGAGAAAAGGGAACCTTCTTGCACTGTTGGTGGGAATGTAAATTGATACAGCCACTATGGAGAACAGTATGGAGGTTCCTTAAAGAAGTAAAAATAGAATTGCCATATGACTCAGCAATCCCACTACTGGGCATATACCCAGAGAAAACCATAATTCAAAAAGACACATGCATCCCAATATTCATTGCAGCACTGTTTATAATAGCCAGGTCATGGAAGCAACCTAAATGCCCATCGACAGACAAATAAATAAAGAAGATGTGGCACATATATACAATAGAATATTACTCAGCCATAAAAAGGAACTAAACTGAGTTATTTGTAGAGACTTGGCTGCATCTGGAGACTACCATACAGGGTGAAGTAAGTCAGAAAGAGAAAAACAAGTATTGTATAGTAACGCATATATGTGGAACCTAGAAAATGGTACAGATGATGCAGTTTGCAGAGCAGAAATAGAGACACAGATGTAGAGAACAAACGTATAGACACCAAGGGGGGAAAGCGGTGGGGGGTAGGGGTTGTGGTGTGATTAATTGGGAGATTGTGATAGACATGTATACACTGATGTGTATAAAATGGATGACTAATAAGAAAATAAATAAATAAATATATAAACATTAAAAAAAATTGTATGGGAAAAACACCCAAATAAATCAGTCAATTAGATATAAATAAATTGATCTCATTTTATATAATACTACCAAATTTAAATGCATGATTAACTAATGATATTATATGTTAATATACATACATATTACATATATACATATATATGTATGCATATGTATATACATATATACTATAAATATATATGTATGTGCATCATATATATGATATGTGTGTTTAGAAAGAGAGATTTTCTACTCACTAATCCTCCAAATTTTAAAATTCTTTAGAGAATTTGTATTTCTGAAAAATAACAAATTTTGAAAATAGAAGATGGTTAGAGTTTTTTAAACAATTACTACACATTGTGGTGTAACACATACACATATATATATCAAAATATACACATGCACAGGCATGACATCATAGTTCTTCCTCTAAAATTTTTTATAATTTAAAATTATCAATAACTAAGATTTACATATAAAATGATGTATGAAAGGAAATTTATTTTATCTTCTAAAAGCACAAACAAAGGTATATAAGTAATTCTAGTTTCCTTAATTCCATTTGACTTGAGTGCAGATCACCTATGGGACGTTTGACTATATTAGAGAATTTTGATCTCCATAAAGGCAGAAATTATTTGCCAGACTTAAGAGTTAAGCATGGATAAACAACAAGGTCCTCCTGTATAGCACAGGGAACTATATTCAATATCCTGTGATAAAACATGTGAAAAGAATATGAAAGAGAATGTATGTCTATGCATAATTGAATCACCTTGCTGTACAGCAGAAATTAACATAACTTTGTAAATCAATTATACTTCAACAAAATAATTTTTTTTTTTAAAAAGAAAAAAAAAGAATTAAGCAGAAATCTCATGGAGGTTCACGAGCAAGAAAATATTATGAAGCAAGACACATGTTAGGAAGATTTATGTGACAATCGGTACCAGACTCATAATGATCATGTAATGAGCTATTGATGTAGCTTAGGCAAACACAATGAGGGCTTGATTTGCTTTATAGCTTTACCAATGGAAAGGAGACATTGATTAAGAGAAATAGTCATGAACAGAATTACAACAGGACATCTGTGGTGTGGGGTATCACAGTGCATTATTTTTCAAGACTAATTAGCTGGGGGTGTTGGGTACATGTGGCAGTAATGAGAAAGTGACTTTCTTTGGGTGGGATATGTGGACAGAAGGGGGAAATGGAGTAGGGGGAGATAAAGCAATGGAGCTCAGATTTAAGTGTGTCTATCTGGTGAAGGTGGTTGACATCATAGAAGATGTTTTCAGAGAACAGAACCTAATGAAGAAAGAGAAGAAACTGTCATGAAATCACAGGAAATGCTACAGTACGTGAAATATTAAAAATAAACAAAGTCAGGAAAGAAGATACTGTAATAAGCAGTTATGGGATCACATTCAGATGTTTCCCATAACTGTGTCAAGTTGGGGAACTGACTTCGGCTAGATGAGCCTTGTTTTCTTGATCTGGAATAATGAGTAATTTCTAGCCAGAAAGATTGTCATTAGGATTAAGTGTAATAAAGACATAGAGATCCTAGCACAAAATTTATTGTAGTTATTACTTTCATAAGGAGAAACAAATTATGTCATAGTAGAAGCCAGAAAACAAGAATGCTTCAAGAAATCGCAGGGAAGCAATTAAATGCACAAATGTGGGACAATTGATGACCTGGTGAAAAACATTTCATAAAAGGGGTGGAAGTGGTAGCCAGACAGCAAAGGATGAGACAGAAAGTGGTTTCTGAAACAGTGAAAGCCACAGGTATAAATTACTCTTTCAAATAGCTAGGCAGTGAAAGAAGAAAGAGATTGGATTGCACTGAAAGTATATAGCAGGTTATAGTTTTTGTTTGTTGTGTTTTCCACTCTGCAAGGCAAGAACAAGTTTACCTTTAAAATAGTCAGTTGAGAAAGGGTTTTAGAATGTAGTTAGGAAGAGTAGAAACTGGAGGAGCTGGACCCTGGATAAGGCAAAATTGGACTGAGTACACAGGCAGAAAAATGCTAGCCTTGGCAAGAATGAAGTGTGTTTTGTGGAAAGCAGAATGAACACTGGCTTCAGACTTGACTTAGAATCCATCATATCCTTGATGAGCATGATCTTCAGCAGGCCACTTGATTTCTCTGGGACAAATACTCCCACGCATAAGATGGTAGGATGATACTAACATCCATGGTTATTTTGAGTTCTATGATTAGTGAACGCTCTCAACAAATGTTCATTTCTTACTGTCCTTCCCTAATCCTCCAGAGAAGTAGAATATTAGAAGTTAAAGAATTTGAGAAATGTCCTTCATCTGTTAGTGAGAGTAAATCTGGGTGTATAAGGTGAGTGGAGAGGGCTGTGGACAACTTTCAAGGGGAATGTGATGGAGAAGGCAAACGTGATGAGAAAAAATAACCGGCCAGATTTTGTGAGAGTGCAGTTGATATTGGAAAACTTGTGAATTCACTGAGACGATTGAGTACTTAACATAGCCCTGGATTCTGCCTTATTAATGTCATCTTTACTACTTTAAATAGATTCCTGGTTCCCTGAAGAGTTAATAATGTATAAAAGCCAGGAGTAGCCTGGACCCTGGAATAAGCCTTCTCGAACAGTGCATAACCAACAGTATATTGCTTTCTGTGAGCTGTTACAGATAGGCCCTCCAATAAACCCTCAAGGATCCGAGTTTTATTTCAAATCATGAGTTTTAAATCATTCATCATTTTCAAAAGTGTATGTAGCATTCTCCCTGACCAGTGAGTCACTTACACACTTAACAGATGGTTGACAACACTTTGAGTGTGAGAAAGGAATGCTATTTGGAAAGAAAAGATGAGTTCTATTTTCCTTCTTCAGTGCTTAAAAAACCTTAGCTTGCCAAGGGAAAAAAAATATTATTTAGGAATCTGTAATTGAATGCAAGAGGAAGATTGCCCACGTTTAATGAATGAGGAGATATAGCACAGCCCATGAGGGCAAAGTTTTTTCTCTGAGATGCTTATGCTCCAAATTGTGTCATTAATGTTAACCAAGATTTGCAAACCTCCGCGGGCAAGCATATGTTGTAACTCAGAGAAGAGAAGCACATAATAATTCACAGTCTACAAACTTACCTTTTGAAGTTAGAGGAATAATGGGGGCAAAGAATAGAGTTTGGCAGGAAAGGGAAAGCCTTACTGCCACTGGGAAAATGTTTTTTCTCTTCAAAAGAAAAATGTGGCTGTATTTACAGTTGTGTAACATTGACACAGAATTAAATTTGTAGTATGCAGGTCTGGTCCCAGGGACTTATTGTCTTAAAGATAAGCAAAGTAACATATGGCATTAGAAATTAGGCAATACAAAATTTTTATTTTAATTTTGTATAATGTGTTTTATTTAAAGGTTTATGATTTAACACAAAAGCAATGTTTACTACATGTTGCCAACAGGCTGACACTGGACTAATAATATTAATGTCTAGTATTTCTTGTAGATTAGATTAATTTCTGTATTTTAAAGATAAAGGGATTGAGGGTTATTTAGACAAATTAACTTTCTCACAGTAAAAATCAATGGAGAATAGAGCAGAATTCAAATTCATGCTCTCAGCATATACTGTATAGCAAATATATATTTAATATTTATAGAAAATACTCTTAGTATTTGTATCAAACACATTGAAACAAATGTATACCTATCTTTTACAATATTGTATGGCATACTGTCATTTGTTAATCCCCAAATTTTATTTTTTCTACCAAGATCATATGTTTTAAAGTGATGAGGTTAAAGCAAACATGCTATCAAAAGGAACATCTTTCATTGAGGGCAAAGTAGGTATGGAAGCTATTTTAAAGAACAGAATTGAAAATATTTGTATGCACATTTTTAATGCATTGGATACATGTTCGTTCAATTTGAGGAAAGGTAAAATGTAAGTTTACATTGACTAAAAATAACTTTATCTTTAAGAAATTCAGTTTAGCTCCACGCTTGTCTCATTTCTAAACAAGAGCTGATTTCTCTTAGCCATTGTGCTGGTCTAAATAGACTGGTAGATAGTTAAATTAGCTATATTATAAATTACTCATATGAGCAAATCACAGGCATTTCTTACTCAGCTTTTTACTGATTTTATTCTTTTCTTCATATTGTATGTGTATATACATATACAGAAATATACATGCAGATATACATACATGTATTGTTATATGTATATGTGTATGCTGTAGCCTGTAGAGAAAGCTCCAAGTGCTCCCACCTGGAACTACAGACAGAGAAGCCTGGGATGATGATGTATCTTGCAAAAATGAAATGCAGAATCTGTTCCCCATATTTTTAGGTCCACAATCCCATTCACGATGATGGATCAAAGATGATTAAACTTGAGGACTGATTCACATTTACCAAAAGTACAGGAATTTAATACATCATCAAGTACCTTATTATATAATGGTGATGTTCATATCTAAAGAATTGGGATGTTTATGCCAACTCCCCAATGTTGTGATTTCTATCTCTTGCAAGACTACATGGGGAAATTAAATTACTAATATATTCATTAAACCCTTATTAAATAGCTTGTCAATACTTAAATTTATATGTGGCTTGGAAAGTTTAAAATGTTAGCAAATTAATGGGATTAGGTCATGTTGGTTTGCAACCTCCGGAGTTTTCCGGATGGAATCTAAAACTGGCCTTCATACACAGAGACCAACAAAGGAGCGGACAACTGCAGATTGGTAGGTGGCAGGTTCAGTAAGCAAAGGAACTTACAAGATTTGTCTTGGGTGCCACAAGACAAGTAAATCTCTGCACTTGCCCATAGAATACTCAAAGTTTATTAAATAGGAGATCAAGCTGACAAAGTAGGAGGAGATGAAACTCAACTCCCCCCATGAACACATCAAAAATATATTTCATGTGGAACAATTCTCACTCAAAATGAACTGGAAACTGGCAGAAAGACCCTGGTACAACCAAGGCTGCAAGAAAGATCCACATGTAATCTGATAGGAAGAGAAGAGAAGTGATCAGGTTAGGATCTGTGCCCAGATGAGGGACACAGAAGAGGAGGGGTATTACATGGACAGAGACCCTCTCTGAGGAGTGAGCAGTTCAAGCCACATATTGGGGACCCCAGTCCTGGGGTCCAACCCAGGGAACATGAGCCACCTTCACTGGTTGGAAAGCAGCTGGGACTAACAGGAGGGCTGTGGGAAGCCTGGTCTCCACTTTGGAGGAGCATATATGTGTTGACTTGCTCCCAGTGCAGGGCAGAGAGAGTGATTGAAACTGCACCGGTGGCTGCCCAGTTTCCTATGGCTCTCCTGGCAATGTGCCCCTGCCTGAGCTGAGTGAACACTCCAGCTCCACTTACTTCACATCACAGGTCCACACTGGAGAAAGGGCCACTAGGACCTAGGAAAGAACTCAGCCTTGAGAAAAGAAGAGGTTCAGACTGGGAGGGCCATCTGAGTAATGCAAGGCAGGCATTACTGGCACTTACACAGGCACCACATTAGAAGCAACCCTGACTTCTGTCTGAAACCAGACCACAACAGCCCAAGCCCTGTCACATGCCCAGGGCACACACTGGCCCCTCTTGGTCCAGCACTGCTTGCCTCTGAAGCCAGGGTGCCAGTGTTGGGAAGGAGGAGAGCACACATATAAAGGGAGCAAAGCCAGCTCAGACCTGAAACTCAGGGCTCCTGCTCCAGAAACTTGGGACCCAACCCCATCCCCAATAGGGAGGTGACAGACACTGAGCCAAGGAGAAGCCCCAGTTTATACTGGGCTCTGAAGCTCCATCTTAGCCCCACTTCCTACCTAGGTGACAGTTGTCAGCACACCCAGGGGAAAGACCTGACTGGTGCTCAGGTCAAATCCAGCTACCCCACCAAAGCCACAGGGCACGTGCAGACTGTATAGGGAAGCTCCCAGATATTGATGCCCCTTCAGGACCACAGTAGGTAATTGTTTCACCTAATTTCATAGAGACAGAGAAAGTTAGGCAAAATAGAAGACAGAGACTTAGCCTCATTTGAAAAAGCAAGAGAAACCCTGAAAAAACAAATAATGAAGCAGAAACAAATTTACCAGATTAAGAATTCAAAACATTAGTAATAAGAATGATCATTGAATTAGGGAAAAGGATAGATGAATGCAGTAAGAATTTTAACAAGAAAATATAAAATACAAACAAAGAACAAGTCAAAATTGAAGAATACAATGAAAAATACAGTAGAAGGAAAGCAGAGTAGGTGAAACAGAAGAAAGCATAAGTGATCTAGAAGATAGAGTAATATAAAACACCAAATCAAAACAGCATAAAGAAAAACAAAATTTAAAAAAATAAAACAAAAAAAACTTGAGGACAGTTTAAAGGATGTTTGGGATAACATCAATGGCACCAACATTCATATAATAGGGGTCTCAGAAGGAGAAGAGAGAGAGAATGGGGATGAAAATATATTTAATGAAATCATGACTGAAAACTTCACAAACCTGAAGAGGAAAACAGATATCCAGGTATAGGAAGCAAGAGAATCCCAAACAAGATGAACGAAAACAGACCCACACTAAGACAACAATAATTCAAATGGAAGAAGTAAAAGATGAGAGAAAATTACAAAGGCAGCAAAAAGAAAAACAGTTATTTAAAAGGAAACTCCCAAAGGCTATCAACTGATTTTTCTGCAGACTTTGCAGGCCAGAAGGGCATAGCATGATATATTAAAAGTGCTGAAAGAGAAAAAACTGCAACCTAGGATACTCTACCCAAGATTATCATTTAAAATCAAAGGAGAGGTTTAAAAATATTCTGAGAGAAGCAAAAACTAGAAGACATCATCAGTACTAAACTAATCCTAACTGAGAAGTTAAAGAGATTTCTCTAAGTGGAATAGAAAGAAGTAAGAATTTATAGGAAAAATCCCATTAGTAAAGGCAAATATATAGTAAAGACTGAGGCTCAACCACTTACATAAGCTAGTACAAAGATCAAAAGAGAAAAATTGCAAAAACAACTATAAATAAATAAGCAGTAAAGCAATAAACATGAAGAAGCAAAATTACATCAAAAACACAAAATATGGAAGACGGGAGTAAAAAATGTAGAGCTTTTAGAATGTGATTGAACTTAAACGACTACCAGTTTAAAACAAAACCAGTAGATATCATTATAGGTTAGCATATATCAACCACATGGTAACCACAAATTGAAACATACAATAGATACACAAAAACTAGAAAGAAAGGAACACAAGCATACCACTGGAGAAAACCATCAAGCCATAAGGGAATAAACCAAAAGAAGAAATGAACAGAGTAGAAGAGCAAATACAACTGAAAAACAAGTAATAAAATGGCAATAAGTACATACTTATCAAAAATTACTTTAAATGTCAATGGAGTAAATCCTCCAATCAAAAGACACGGAGGTGCTGACTGCATTAAAAAAAAAAAATGACCCAACTATATGCTTCTTACAGTAGACTCACTTCAGAGCTAAAGAAACACACAGACTGAAAATGAGGGGATGGAAAATGATATTTCCTGCAAATGGAAATAACAATGAAGCAGAGGTAGCAATACTCATATAAGAAAAAACAGACTTTCAAACAAATTCTATAACAAAAGACAAAGAAGGGCATTATACAATGATACGGAAATCAACTCAAGAAGAGGATAGTACACTCGTTAATATATATATGCACCTAATACAGGAACACCTAAATATATAGGGCAAATATTAATAGACATAAAGAGAAAAATTAAAATATTACAATAACAGTAGGAGACTTTAACACCCCACTTACATCAATGGACAGATCAAAGGCAACAGTGGTCTTAAATGGCACAATAGACTAGTTGGGCTTAGTAGAAATCCAAAGAACATTCCATCTAAAAATGACAGAATACACATTTTTTCAAGTGCACATAGAACATTTTCCAGGATAGATCATATGCTAGACCACAAAACAAGTCTCAATTCATTTAAAAATATAGAAATTATATCAAGCATTTCTCCAACCATCATCATACAAAACCAGAAAAGAATTACAGAAATAAAAATGGATAAAGCACAAACACATTGAGACTAAACAACATGCTACTAAAAAAAAATGGGTCAATGAGGATCAGAGAGGAAATCAGAAAACACCTCAAGACAATTGGAAATGGAAACACACCTTTCCAAAATCTATGGGAGGTAGCAAAAGTAGTTCTAACAGGAAAGTTTACAGCAATACAGGCCTATGTCAAGAAACAGGAAAAACGTCAAATAAACAACCTAGCCTGCCGTCTAAAGGAAGTAGAAAAAAAAAGAAAATAAAATAGAACAAACAAAGCCCAAAGTCAGCAAAGGAAGGAAAAAAAAAAGATCAGAGAAGAAATAAAATAGAGACCAAAAAAAAAAAAACACACACACACAAAAAATAGAAAAGATTAATGAAAACAAGAGCTGTTTTTTGAAAACAAAAAACTGATAAACCGAGAAGACCTTCAAGACGGCAGAGGAGTAAGATATGGAGATCACCTTCTTCCCCACAAACACATCAAAAAAACATCTACATGTGGAACAACTCCTACAGATCACCTACTGAACGCTGGCAGAGACCTCAGACCTCTCAAAAGGCAATGAACTCCCCATGTACCTCGGTAGTGCAAAAGAAAAAAGGATAAACAGACACAAAACAATAGGGATGGGACCTGCACCTTTGGGAAGGAGCTGTGAAGGAGGAAAAATTTCCACACACTAGGAAGCTCCTTCACTGGTGGAGATGGGAGGGGGGGCGGCGGGTGAAGCTTCAGGGCCATGGAGCAGAGCATAGCAACAGGGGTGCAGAGGGCAAAGCAGAGAGATACCCGCACAGAGGATCAGTGCTGACCAGTACTCACCAGGCTGAGAGGCTTGTCTGCTCACACGCTGCGATGGGTGGGGGCTGGGAACTGAGACACAGGCTTCAGAGGTCAGAGGTCGGATCCCAGGGAGAGGACTGGAGTTGGCTACGTGAACACAGCCTGAGTGGGCTAGTGCACCACAGCTAGCCAGGAAAGAGTCTGGAATGGCCTGAGAGGCAAGAGACCATTGTTTCGGGGTGCTTGAGGAGAGGAGATTTAGAATACCACCTAAACGAAATTCAGAGACAGGTGTGAGCCCCAGCTACCAGTGCGGACACCAGAGACGGGCATGAAATGCTAACGCTGCTGCTGCAGCCACCAAGAAGCCTGTGTCCAAGCACAGGTCACTATCCACACCTTCCCTCCTGGGAGCCTGTGCAACCCACCACAGCCAGGGTCCGGTGATCCAAGGACAACTTCCCCAGGAGGACACACAGAGTTCCTCAAGCTGTAATGCCACACTAGCCTCTGCCACCACAGGCTCACCCCACATTCCAATTGTAACTACCATACACCTCCCTCCCCCTGGCCTGAGTGAGCCAGAGCCCCTTAATAAGCTGCTGCTATAACCGTCTCCTGTCTGGGCAGGAACAGATGCCTGAGGGAGACCTACAGGCAGAGGTGGGGCCAGAACCAAAGCTGAACCCCAGGAGCTGTGCAAACACAGAAGAGAAAGGGAAATCTCTCCCAGCAGCTTCAGGAGCAGCAGATTAAATCCCCACAATCAATTAGATGTACCCTGCATCTGTGGAATACCTGAATAGACAATGAATCATCCCAAAATTGAGGCTGTGGACTTTGGAGAAAATGTAGACTTGGGGTTTGCTGTCTGTGACTGATTTGTTTCTGATTTTTATGTTTATCTGCATGTAGTTTTTAGGGCTTGTTATCATTAGTGGATTTGTTTGTTTGGTTGCTCTCTTCTTTTTTTTTTTTTTTTTTTTTATTTTAAAATTTATTATTATTATTTTTTCTTTCTTTTTTTCTCCCTTTTCTTCTGAGCCATGTTGCCCCAGCCTGGTGTCAGACCTGAGCCTCTGAGGTGGGGGAACCGAGTTCAGGACACTGGACCACCAGAGACCACCTGGTCCCATGTAATATCTTTCAATGAGAGCTCTTCCAGAGATCTCCATCGCAAGGCTAAGACCCAGCACCACCCAATGGCCAGCAAGCTCCAGCACTGGACACCACATGACAAACAACTACCAACACAGGAACACTGCCCTACCCATTAGCAGAGAAGCTGGCTAAAATCATACTAAGTTCACAGACACCCCAAAACACACCACAAGACATGGCCCTACTCACCAGAAAGACAAGATCCAGCTCCACCCACCAGAACACAAGCACCAGTCCCCTATACCAGGAAGCCTACAAAAGCCACTGAACCAACATCATCCACTGGAGACAGACACCAAAAACAAAGGGAACTATGAACCTGCAGCCTGCGAAAAGGAGACCCCAAATACAGTAAGTTAAACAAAATTAGAAGACAGAGAATTATGCAGCAGAAGAAGGAGCAAGGTAAAAGCCCACCAGAACAAAAAAAAAAAAAAAAATGAAAAGGAAGTAGGCAGTCTACGTGAAAAAGAATTCAGAATAATGATAGTAAAGATGATCCAAAATCTTGGAAATAAAATGGAGAAAATACAAGAAATGTTTAACAAAGATCTAGAAGAATTAAAGAACAAACAAACAGAGATGAACAATACAAAAACTGAAATGAAAAATACACTAAAAAGAATTAATAACAGAATAACTGAGGCATAAGAACGGATGAGTGACCTGGAAGACAGAATGGTGGAATTCACTGCTGCAGAACACAAAAAGAAAAAAGAATAAAAAGAAATGAAGACAGCCTAAGAGAACTCTGAGACAAAATTAAACACAGCAATGTTCGCATTATAGGGGTCCAAGAAGGAGAAGAGAGAGAGAAAGGAACTGAGAAAATATTTGAAGAGATTATAGTTGAAAACTTCCTTAATATGGGAAAGGAAATAGTCAATCAAGTCCAGGAAGCACAGAGAGTCCATATAGGATAAATCCAAGGAGAAACACACCAGGACACATATTAATCAAACTATCAAAAATTAAATACAAAGAAAATATATTAAAAAGAGCAAGGGAAAAGCAACAAATAACATACAAGGGAACTCCCATAAGGTTAACAGCTGATCAATCAGCAGAAACACTGCAAGCCGTAAGGGAGAGGCAGGATATATTTAAAGTGATTAGAAGAGAAACCTACAACCTATATTACTCTACCCACAAGGATCGCATTCACATTTGACAGAGAAATTAAAACCTTTACAGACAAGCAAACACTAAGAGAATTCAGCACTACAAACCCAGCTTTACAACAAATGCTAAAGGAACTTCTCTAGGCAGGAAACACAAGAGAAGGAAAAGACCTACAATAACAAATCCAAAAAAAATTAAGAAATGGTAATAGGAAAATACATATCGATAATAACCTTAAATGTAAATGGATTAAATGCTCCAACTGAAAGACGTACACTGGCTGAATGGAAACAAAAACAAGACCTTTATATATGCTGTCTACAAGAGACCCATTTCAGACCTAGGGACACATACAGTCTGAAAGTGAAGAGATGTAAAAAGATATTCCCTGCAAATGGAAATCAAAAGAAAGCTGGAGTAGCAATTCTCATATCACACAAAGTAGAATTGAAAATAAAGACTATTACAAGAGACAAGGAGGACACTACGTAATAATCAAGTGATCAATCACAGAAGAAGATATAACAATTGTAAATATTTATACACCTAACATAGGAGCATCACAATACATAAGGCAAATGCTGAAAGCCATAAAAGGGGAAATTGACAGTGACACAATCATAGTAGGGAAATTTAACACCCCACTTTCACCAATGGAGAGATCATCCAAAATGAAAATAAATAAGGACACACAAGCTTTAAATGACACATTTAAGAAGAAGGACATAATTGATATTTATAGGACATTCCATCTAAAAAGAACAGAATACACTTTCGTCTCAAGTGCTCATGGAACATTCACCAGAAAACACCATATCTTGGGGGACAAATCAAGCCTTGGTAAATTTAAGAAAATTGAAATCGTATCAAGTATCTTTTCTGACCACAACACTCTGACACTAAATATCAATTACAGGAAAAAATCTGTAAAAAATACAAACAAATGGAGGCTAAACAATATGCTACTAAATAACGAAGAGATAATGGCAGTGATCAAAGAAGAAATTTAAAAAAAAATCTAGAAACAAATGACAATGAAAACACGATAACCCAAAACCTATGAGATGCAGCAAAAGCAGCTCTAAGAGGAGAGTTCATAGCAATACAATCCTACCTCAAGAAAAAAGAAAAATCTCAAATAAACAACCTAACTTTACACCTAAAGCAATTAGAGAAAGAAGAACAAAAAAAAAAAAAAAAAAACAAAAGTTAGCAGAAGGAAAGAAATCATAAAGATCAGATCAGAAATAAATGAAAAAGAAATGAAGAAAACAAAAACAAAGATCAATAAAACTAAAAGCTGGTTCTTTGAGAAATAAACAAAATTGATAAACCATTAGCCAGACTCATCATGAAAAAAAGGAAGACTCAAATGAACAGAGTTAGAAATGAAAAAGAAGAAACAACTGACACTGCAGAAATACAAAGGATCATGAGAGATTACTACAAGCAATTATATGCCAATAAACTATACAACCTGGAAGAAATGGACAAATTCTTAGAAAAGCACAACCTTCTGAGACTGATCCAGGAAGAAATAGAAAATATAAACAGATCAATCACAAGCACTGAAATGGAGACTGTGATTAAAAATCTTCCAATAAACAAAAACCCAGGACTACACGGCTTCAGAGGCAAATTCTATCAAACATTTAGATAAGAGCTAACACCTATCCTTCTCAAACTCTTCCAAAATATAGCAGAGGGAGGAATACTCCCAAACGCATTCTACGAGGCCACTATCACCCTGACACCAAAATCAGACAAAGATGTCACAAAAAAGAAAATTCCAGGCCAATATCACTGATGAACATGTATGCAAAAAATCCTCAACAAAATACTAGCAAACAGAATCCAACAGCACATTAAAAGGATCATACACCATGATCAAGAGGGGTTTATCCTGGGAATGCAAGGATTCTCCAATATATGCAAATCAATCAGTGTGATAAACCATATTAACTAACTGACAGAGCAAAACCATATGATCATCTCAATAAATGTAGAAAAAGCTTTTGACAAAATTCAACACCCATTTATGGTAAAAACCCTCCAGAAAGTAGGCATAGAGTGAACTTACCTCAACATAATAAAGACCATAATGACAAACCCACAGCCAAAAACGTTCTAAGTGGTGAAAAAGTGAAACATTTCTTCTAAGATCAGGAACAGGACAAGGTTGCCCACTCTCACCACTATTATTCAACATAGTTTTGGAAGTTTTACCACAGCAATCAGAGAAGAAAAATAAATAAAAGGAATCCAAAACTGAAAAGAAGAAGTAAAGTTGTCACTGTTTGCAGATGACATGATACTATACACAGGGAATTCTAAAGACTCTACCAGAAAACTACTAGAGCTAATAAATGAATTTGGTAAAGTAGCAGGATACAAAATTAATGCACAGAAATATCTTGCATTCCTATACACTAATGATGAAAAATCTGAAAGAGAAATTAAGAAAACACTCCCATTTACCATCGTAACAAACAGAATAAAATACCTAGGAATAAACCTACTTAAGGAGACAAAAGACCTATATGCAGAAAACTATAAGACACTGATGAAAGAAATTAAAGATGATACAAACAAATGGAGAGATATACTATGTTCTTGGATTGGAAGAATCAACATTGTGAAATTGACTATACTACCCAAAGCAATCTACAGGTACATTGCAAACCCTATCAAATTACCAATGGCATTTTTCACAGAACTAGAACAAAAAATTTCACAAATTGTATGGAAACACAAATGACCCCGAATAGTCAAAGCAATCTTGAGAAAGAAAAAGGGAGTTGGAAGAATCAGGCTCCCAGACTTCAGACTCCCTTACAAAGCTACAGTAGCAAGACAGGATGGTACTGGCACAAAAACAGAAATATAGATCAATGGAACAGGATAGAAAGCCCAGAGATAAACCCACACACATATGGTCACCTTATTTTTGATAAAGGAGGCAAGAATATACAATGGAGAAAAGACAGCCTCTTCAGTAAGTGGTGTTGGGAAACCTGAACAGCTACATGTAAAAGAATGAAATTAGAACACTCCCTAACACCATACACGAAAACTCAAAATGGATTAAAGACCTGAATATAAGGCCAGACACTATAAAACTCTTAGAGGAAAACATACGCAGAACACTGACGTAAATCATAACAATATCCGTTTTGACCCACCTTCTAGAGGAATGGAAATAAAGAGAAAAATAAACAGATGGGGCCTAATGAAACTTAAAAGCTTTTGCACAGCAAAGGAAACCATAAACAAGATGAAAAGACAACCCTAAGAATGGGAGAAAATATTTGCAAATGAAGCAACTGAAAAACAATTAATCTCCAAAATTTACAAGCAGCTCATGCAGCTCAATATCAAAAAAACAAACAACCCAATCCAAAAATGGGCAGAAGATCTAAATAGAGATTTCTCCAAAGGAGATATACAGATTGCCAGCAAACACATGAAAGGATGCTCAACATCACTAATCATTAGAGAAATGCAAGTCAAAATTACAATGAGATATCACCTCACACCAGTCAGAATGGCCATCATCAAAAAATCTACAAACAATAAATGCTGGAGAGAATGTGGAGAAAAGGGAACCCTCTTACACTGTTGGTGGGAATGTAAATTGATACAGCCACTGTTGAGAACAGTATGGAGATTCCTTAAAAAACGAAAAATAGAACAAGCATACGACCTGGCAATCCCACTACTGGGCATATACCCTGAGAAAACCATAATTCAATAAAAGTAATGTACCACAATGTTCATTGCAGCTCTATTTAGAATAGCCAGCACATGGAAGCAACCTAGGTGTCCATAGACCGATGAATGGATAAAGAAGATGTGGCACATATGTACAGTGGAATATTACTCAGCCATAAAAAGAAACGAAATTGAGTTATTCGTAGTGAGGTGGATGGACCTAGAGACTGTCTTCCAGAGTGAAGTCAGAAAGAGAAAAACAAATACCACATGCTAGCAAATATATATGGAACCTAAAAAAAAAAGAAAAATGGTTCTGAAGATCCTTGGGGCAGGACAGGAATAAAGAGGTAGACATAGAGAATGGACTTGAGGACATGGGGAGTGGTAAGGGTAAGCTGGGATGAAGTGAGAGAGTGGCATGGACATATATACACTATCAAATGTAAAATAGATACCTAGTGGGAAGCAGCCACATAGCACAGAGAGATCAGCTCGGTGCTTTGTGACCACCTAGAGGGATGGGTTAGGGAGGGTGGGAGGGAGACTCAAGAGGGACGGGATATGGGGATATATGGATACATGTAGCTGATTCGGTTTGTTATACAGCAGAAACTAACACAAAATTGTAAAGCAATTATACTCTGATAAAGATGTTAAAAAAAATTGATAAACCTGATAAACTGATAAACAAAGTCATAAACCTTTAAGGAGCCTCATCAAGAAGAAAAGAGAGAGCACCCAAATAAACAAAATAAGAAATGAAAGAAGAGAAACAACAAATATCACAATAATACAAAAAAATATAAAAGAACACTGTGAAGAATTATTTGCTGGAGGAGCTTCAAGATGGTGGAAGAGTAAGATGTGGAGATCATCTTCCTCCTCACAGATACATCAGAAATGCATCTACATGTGGAACTGCTCCTACAGAACACCTACTGAAGGCCGGCAGAAGACCTCAGACCTCCCAAAAGGCAAAAAACTCCTCAGGTACCTGGGTAGGGCAAAAGAAAAAAGAATAAACAGAGAGAAAAGAATAGGGACAGGACCTGCGCCAGTGGGAGGGAGCTGTGAAGGAGGAAAGGTTTCCACACACTAGGAAGCCCCTTCGCGGGCGGAGACTGCGGGGGGCAGAGGGGGGAAGCTTCGGAGCCATGGAGGAGAGTGCAGCAACAGGGTGCGGAGGGCAAAGTGGAGAGAATCCCGCAAAGAGGATCAGCGCCGAGCAGCACTAACCAGCCCGAGAGGCTTGTCTGCTCACCTGCCGGGGTGGGCGGGGGCTGAGAGCTGAGGCTCGGGCTTCGGAGGTCGGATCGCAGGGAGAGGACTGGGGTTGGCGGTGTGAACACAGCCTGAAGGGGCTAGTGCACCACAGCTAGCCCGGAGGGAGTCCAGGAAAAGGTCTGGAGCTGCCAAAAAGGCAAGAGACTTTTTCTTGTCTCTTTGCTTCCTGGTGCGCAAGGAGAGGGGATTAAGCGCGCTGCTTAAAGGAGCTCCAGAGATGGGCGCGAGCCATGGCTATCAGCGCGGACCCCAGAGACAGGCATGATATGCTAAGGCTGCTGCTGCCACCACCAAGAAGCCTGTGTGCGAGCCCAGGTCACTCTCCACACTGCCCCTCCTGGGAGCCTGTGCAGTTCGCCACGGCCAGGTTCCCGTGATCTGGGGACAACTTCCCCAGGAGAACGCACGGCGTGCCTCAGGCTGCTGCAAAGTCACGCCAGCCTCTGCCGCCGCAGGCTCACCCCGCATCCGTACCCCTCCCTCCCCGCGAACTGAGTGAGCCAGAGCCCCCGAAGCAGCTGCTCCTTTAACCCCGTCCCGTCTGAGCGAAGAACAGACGCCCTCAGGCGACCTACACACAGAGGCAGGTCCAAATCCAAACTGAACACCGGGAGCTGTAGAACAAAGAAGAGAAAGGGAAATTTCTCCTAGCAGCCTCAGAAGCAGTGGATTAAAGCTCCACAATCAACTTGTACCCTGCATCTGCGGAATACCTGAAGAGACAACAAATCATTCCAAATTGAGGTGGACTTTGGGAGCAAAGATATACTATTTTTTCTCCTTTTTCTCTTTTTGTGAGTGTGTATGTGTATGCTTCTGTGTGTGATTTTGTCTGTATAACTTTGCTTTCACCATTTGTCCTAGGGTTCTCTCCGGCCATTTTTTTTTTTCTTTTTAAAATTTATTTCTTAGTAATTTTTTAAAAATTTTCATTTTAATAACTTTATTTTATTTTACTTTATTTTATTTATTTTATTTTATCCTCTTTCTTTCTTTCTTTCTTTCTTTCTTTCTTTCTTTCTTTCTTTCTTTCTTTCTTTCTTTCTTTATTTATTTCCTTCTATTTTTTCTCCCTTTTATTCTAAGCTGTGTGGATGAAAGGCTTTTGGTGCTCCAGCCAGAGGCAGCGCTGTGCCTCTGAGGTGGGAGAGCCAACTTCAGGACACTGGTCCACAAGACACCTCCCAACTCCATGTAATATCATATGGCGAAAATCTCCCAGAGATCTCCATCTCAATGCCAAGACCCACCTTCACTCAATGACCAGCAAGCTACAGTGCTGGACATCCTATGCCAAACAACTAGCAAGTCAAGAACACAGCCCCATTCATTAGCAGATTGGCTGACTAAAATCATAATAAGGCCACAGACACCCCAAAACATACCACCAGACGTGGACCTGCCCACCAGAAAGACAAGATCCAGCCTCATCCACCAGAACACAGGAACTAGTCCCCTACACCAGGGAGGCTACACAACCCCCGAACCAACCTTAGCCACTGGGGACAGACACCAAAATCAACGGGAACTACGAACCTGCAGCCTGCCAAAAGGAGACCCCAAACAAAGTAAGTTAAGCAAAATGAGAAGACAGAAAAACACACAGCAGATGAAGGAGCAAGGTAAAAACCCACCAGTCCTACAAATGAAGAGGAAATAGTCAGCCCACCTGAAAAAGAATTCTGAATAATGATAATAAAGATGATCCAAAATCTTGGAAATAGAATAAACAAAATACAAGAAACGTTTAAAAAGGATCTAGAAGAACTAAAGAGCAAACAAACAATGATGAACAACAAAATAAATGAAATTAAAAATTCTCTCGAAGGGATCAATAACAAAATAACTGAGGCAGAATAAAGGATAAGTGATCTGGAAGATAAAATAGTGGAAATAACTACTGCAGAGCAGAATAAAGAAAAAAGAATGAAAAGACCTGAGGACAGTCTCAGAGACCTCTGGAACAACATTAAATGTGCCAACATTCGAATTTTAGGGGTCCCAGAAGAAGAAGAGAAAAAGAAAGGGACTGAGAAAATATTTGAAGAGATTATAGTTGAAAATTCCCTAATATGGGAAAGGAAATAGTTAATCAAGTCCAGGAAGCACAGAGAGTCCCATACAGGATAACTCCAAGGAGAAACACGCCAAGACACATATTAATCAAACTATCAAAAATTAAATATAAAGAAAACATATTAAAAGCAGCAAGGGAAAAACAACAAATAACACACAAGGGAATCCCCATAAGGTTAGCAACTGATCTTTCAGCAGAAATTCTGCAAGCCAGAAGGGAGTGGAAGGACACATTTAAAGTGATGAAGGAGAAAAACCTACAACCAAGATTACTCTACCGAGCAAGGATCTCATTCAGATTTGATGGAGAAATTAAAAGCTTTACAGACAAGCAAAAGCTGAGAGAGTTCAGCACCACCAAACCAGCTCTACAACAAATGCTAAAGGAACTTCTCTAGGCAAGAAACACAAGAGAAGGAAAACACCCACAATAACAAACCCAAAACATTTAAGAAAATGGGAATAGGAACATACATATCGATAATTACCTTAAATGTAAATGGATTAAATGCTCCCACCAAAAGACACAGACTGGCTGAATGAATACAAAAACAAGACCCATATATATGCTGTCTACAAGAGACCCACTTCAAACCTAGGGACACATACAGACTGAAAGTGAGGGGATGGAAAAAGATATTCCATGAAAATGGAAATCAAAAGAAAGCTGGAGTAGCAATTCTCATATCAGACAAAATAGACTTTAAAAATAAATAAATAAATATACTTTAAAATAAAGACTATTACAAGAGACAAAGAAGGACACTACATAATGATCAAGGGAGCAATCCAAGAAGAAGATATAACAATTGTAAATATTTATGCACCCAACATAGGAGCACCTCAATACATAAAGCAAATACTAACAGCCATAAAAGAGGAAATCAAGAGTAACACAGTCATAGTAGGGGACTTTAACACCCCACTTTCACCAATGGACAGATCATCCAAAATGAAAATAAATAAGGAAACTCAAGCTTTAAATGATACATTAAACAAGATGGACTTAATTGATATTTATAGGACATTCCATCCAAAAACAACAGAATACACTTTGTTCTCAAGTGCTCACGGAACATTCTCCAAGATAGATCATATCTTGGGAAACAAATCAACCCTTGGTAAATTTAAGAAAATTGAAATCATATCAAGTATCTTTTCCGACCACAACGCTATGAGACCAGATATCAATTAAAGGAAAAGATCTGTAAAAAATATAAAGAAATGGAGGCTAAACAATACACTACTTAATAACCAAGTGATCACTGAAGAAATCAAAGAGGAAATAAAAAAATACCTAGAAACAAATGACAATGGAGACACAATGACCCAAAAACCTATGGGATGCAGCAAAAGCAGTGCTAAGAGGGAAGTTTATAGGAATACAATTCTACCTTAAGAAACAGGAAAAATCTCAAATAAACAACCTAACCTTGCACCTAAAGCAATTAGAGAAAGAAGAACAAAAAACCCCTAAGTTAGCAGAAGAAAATAAATCATAAAGATCAGATAAGAAATAAATGAAAAAGAAATGAAGGAAACGATAGCAAAGATCAATAAAACTAAAAGCTGATTCTTTGAGAAGATAAACAGAATTCATAAACCATCAGCCAGACTCATCAAGAAAAAAAGGGAGAAGACTCAAATCAATAGAACTAGAAATGAAAAAGGAGGAGTAACAACTGACACTGCAGAAATACAAAGGATCATGAGAGATTAATACCAACAACTATATGCCAATAAAATGGACAACCTTTAAGAAATGGACAAACTCTTAGAAAAGCACAACCTTCTGAGACTGCACCAGGAAGAAATAGAAAATATAAACAGACCAATCACAAGCACTGAAATTGAAACTGTGATTAAAAATCTCCCAACAAACAAAAGGCCAGGACCAGATGGCTTCACAGGTGAATTCTATCAAACATTTAGAGAAGAGCTAACACCTATCCTTCTCAAACTCTTCCAAAATATAGCAGAGGGAGGAATACTCCTAAACTCATTCTACGAGGCCACCATCACCCTGATACCAAAACCAGACAAAGATGTCACAAAGAAAGAAACTTACAGGGCAATATCACTGATGAATATATGTGCAAAAATCCTCAACAAAATAGTAGCCAACAGAATCCAACAACACATTAAAAGGATTATACACCATGACCAAGTGGGGTTGATTCCAGGAATGCAAGGATTCTTCAATATATGCAAATCAATCAACGTGATACACCATATTAACAAATTGAAGGAGAAAAAACATATGATTATCTCAATAGATGCAGAGAAAAATTTCGACAAGATTCAGCACCCATTTATGATAAAAACCCTGCAGAAAGTAGGCATAAAGGGAACTTTCCTCAACATAATAAAGGCCATATATGACAAACCCACAGCCAACATCATCCTCAATGGTGAAAAACTGAAACCATTTCCACTAAGATCAGGAACAAGACAAGGTTGCCACCTCTCACCACTATGATTCAACTTAGTTTTGGAAGTTTTAGCCACAGCATTCAGAGAACAAAAAGAAATAAAAGGAATCCAAATCGGAAAAGAAGTAAAGCTGTCACTGTTTGCAGGTGACATGACACTATACATAGAGAATACTAAAGATGCCACCAGGAAACTACTAGAGCTAATCAATGAATTTGGTAAAGTTGCAGGATACAAAATTAATCCACAGAAATCTCTGGCATTCCTACACACTAATGATGAAAAATCTGAAAGTGAAATTAAGAAAATACTCCCATTTACCATTACAACAAAAAGAATAAAATACATAGGAATAAACCTACCTAAAGAGACAAAAGACCTGTATGCAGAAAATTATAAGACACTGATGAAAGAAATTAAAGATGATACAAACAGATGGAGAGATATACCATGTTCTTGGATTGGAAGAATCAACATTGTGAAAATGACTCTACTACCCAAAGCAATCTACGGATTCAATGCAATCCCTATCAAACTACCACTGGCATTTTTCACAGAACTAGAACAAAATATTTCACAATGTGTATGGAAACACAAAAGACTCCGAATAACCAAAGCAATCTTGAGAAAGAAACACGGAGCTGGAGGAATCAGGCTCCCTGACTTCAGACTATACTACAAAGCTACAGTAATCAAGACGGTATGGTACTGGCACAAAAATAGAAATATAGATCAATGGAACAGGAGAGAAAGCCCAGAGATAAACCCACGCATATATGGACACCTTATATTTGGTAAAGTAGGCAAGAATATACAGTGGAGAAAAGACACCCTCTTCAATATGTGGTGCTGGGAAAACTGGACAGGTACATGTAAAAGTATGAAATTAGAACACTCCCTAACACCATACACAAAAATAAACTCAAAATGGATTAAAGACCTAAATGTAAGGCCAGACACTATTGAACTCTTAGAGGAAAACATAGGCAGAACACTCTATGACATAAACCACAGCAAGAACCTTTTTGACCCACCTCCTAGATTAATGGAAAAAGAAGCAAAAATAAACAAATGGGACCTAATGAAACTTAAAACCTTTTGCACAGTAAAGGAAACCATAAACAAGACCAAAAGACAACCCTCAGTATGGGAGAAAATATTTGCAAATGAAGCAACTGACAAAGGATTAATCTCCAAAACTTACAAGCAGATCATGCAGCTCAATAACAAAAAACAAACAACCCAGTCCAAAAATGGGCAGAAGACCTAAATAGACTTTTCTCCAAAGAAGATATACAGATTGCCAACAAACACATGAAAGAATGCTCAACATCATTAATCAATAGAGAAATGCAAATCAAAACTACAATGAGATATCATCTCACACCGGTCAGAATGGCCATCATCAAAAAATCTAGAAACAATAAATGCTGGAGAGGGTTTGGAGAAAAGGGAACCCATTTGCACTCTTGGTGGGAAGGTAAATTGATACAGCCATTTTGGAGAACAGTATGGGGGTTCCTTAAAAAACTAAAAATAGCACTACCATACGACCCAGCAATTCCACTCCTGGGCATATACCCTGAGAAAACCATAGTTCAAAAAGAATCATGTACCAAAATGTTCATTGCAGCTCTATTTACAATAGCCAGGACATGGAAGCAACCTAAGTGTCCATCAACAAATGAATGGATAAAGAAGATGTGGCAAATGTATACCATGGACTATTACTCAGCCATGAAAAGAAACGAAATTGAGTTATTTGTAGTGAGGTGGATGGACCTAGAGTCTGTCATACAGAGTAAAGTAAGTCAGAAAGAGAAAAACAAATACCATATGCTAACACATATATATGGAATCTAAGGAAAAAAAAAAGGTAATGAAGAACCTGGGGCAAGGTGGGAATAAAGACACAGACTTACTAGAGAATGGACTTGAGGATATGGGGAGGGGGAAGGGTAAGCTTTGACAAAGTGAGAGAGTGGCATGGACATATATACACTACCAAACGTAAAATAAATAGCTAGTGGGAACAGCCGCATCCACAGGGAGATCAGCTCTGTGCTTTGTGACCACCTAGAGGGGTGGGATAGGGAGGGTGGGAGGGAGGGAGATGCAAGAGGGAAGAGATGTGGGAACATATGTATATGTATAACTGATTCACTTTGTTATAAAGCAGAAACTAACACACAATTGTAAAACAATTTTACTCCAATAAAGATGTTTTAAAAAAAATTAATTATTTGCTAACAAACTAGAAAACCTAGAAGAAATTGACAAATTTCTAGGAACATACAACCTGCCAAGATTGAATCAGGAAGAAATAGACAATATGAAGAGACTTATCACTAGCAGTGAAATTGAATTTGTAATTAAAAAAAAAAACACAAAACTCCCCTGAAACAAAAGTCCAGGAGTGGACGGCTTTAAAGGAGAACTCTACCAAACATATAAAGAAGAGCTAATACCTATCCATTTTGAAATATTCCCCAAAAATTGAAAGAGACAAAACACTCTGAAATTTATTCTATGAGGCCCCAATTGCCTTGATAACAAAACCAAAGGCACTACAAAAAAAGAAAATTACAGGCCAATACTTCTGATGAATTCAGATACAAAAATCCTCAACAAAATATTAGCAAACTGAATTCAACAACACCATTTGCACTAGGATTTATTTCAGGAATAAAAGGACAATTTAATATTTGCAAATTAATCAATATAATACAAAAGGAAGGATAAAAATCACATGATCTTGTTAATAAACAAAATTCAACATCCATTCATGATAAAAACTCTCATCAAGGGGACATATCTCAAAATAATAAAGGCCATTTATGACAAACTCACAACTAACATCATACACAATGATGACAAACTGAAAGCCTTTCCTCTACAATCAGGAACAAGACAAGGATGCCTACTCTCACCACTTCTACTTAACATAGTATTGGAAGTCCTGGCCATAGCAATCAGACAGAAAAAGAATAAAAGGTATCCAAATTGGAAGAAAATAATTAAATTCTTACTTTCTGCAGGTGACATGATACTATCAATATATGTAGAAAACCTTAAAGTCTTGACCAGAACTAATAAGTGAAATCAGTATTTACAGCATACAAGGTTAATATACATAAATCTGTTGCATTTCCATAATGAACAATGAACTATTAGAAAGAAAAAGCAAGAAAAATTTCCCATTTAAAAATGCATCACAAAGAATAAAATGACTAGGAATAAACTTAACAGAAGAGGTGAAAGCCCTATACTCTGAAAAGTATAAAACATTGATGAAGGAATTTGAAAATGATACAAAGAAATAAAAGTTATCCCATGTTAATAAATTGGAAGAATTCATATTGTTAAAATGTTCATACTCCCCAAAGCAATCTAAAGATTCAGTGCACTCCTTACCAAAATACCCATGACATTTTTCCCAGAACTAGAACAAATAATCCCAAAACTTTGTATGAAACCACAAAAAAAAAAACATGAATTTCCAAAGCAATCTTGTGAAAAAAGAACAAAACTGGAGGTATAAACTTTCCAGGCTTCAGACACTACTACTAAGCTACAGTAATCAAAACAGCATGGTACTACCACAAGAACAGACACATAGATCAATGGAACAGAATAGAGAGCCCAAAAATAAACCCACACACGTTTGGTCACCTTATCTTTGATAAAGGAAGCAAGAATATTCAATGGAGAAAAGACAGTCTCTTCATTAAGTGGTGCTGGGAAAAGTGGACAACTACATGTAAAAGAATGAAATTAGAACATTCTCTAACACCATATATAAAAATAAACTCAAGATAGATTAAAGACTCAAATGTAAGACTGGATATTATAAAACGCCTAGAGGAAAACATAGAGCACTCTTTGACATAAATTGTAGCAATATTTTTTTGATCTGTCTCCTAAGGCAAAAGAAATAAAAGCAAAATAAACAAATGGGACCTAATTAAACTTAAAAGTTTTTGCACAGAGAAGGAAACCATTGACAAAACAAAAAGACAACCTACTGAATGGGAGAAAATATTTGCAAATGATATGACCAATAAGGGGTTAATATCAAAAAAATATAAACAGCTCATACAATGTATCATCAAAAAGCAAACAACCTGATTAAAAAATGGGCAGAAGTGCTGAATAAACATTTTTCTGAAGAAGACATCCAGACATATCTCATACAATGTGATAACGCCACACACCTGTCAGAATGCCTATCGTCAAAAATTCTACAAATAACAAGTATTGGTACACTGTTGGTGGGAATGTAAATTGGTGCAGCCACTGTGGAAAATAGTATGGAGGTTCCTCCAAAAAAAAGAAAAAAAAAAAAAAAACACTAAAAATAGAAATACCATATGATGCAGAATTTCATCCCTGCACATATATCCAAAGAAAATAAAAACATTAATTTAAAAAGTTATATGTACCCCAATGTTCCTAGCAGCATTATCTATAATTGGCAAGGTATGGAAGCAACCTTAGAACCCATCAATAGATGAATGGACAAAGAAAATGTGGTATAAATATATATACAATGGAATATTAGTCATAAAATAGAATGAAATTTTGCTATTTACAACAACATGCATGGACTTTGAGGGTATTATGTTTAGTGAAATAAGTCAGACAGAGAAAGACAAACACTATATGATATCGCTTATATATGGATCTAAAAAATAAAACAAACTAGTTTTAAAAAAACCAGACTCAGATATAGAGAACAAACTAGTGGTTCCCAGTGGGGAGGGGGAAGTGGGTAAGGGCAAGATAGGGGTAGAGGATTAAGAGATACAAACTACTATGTATAAAATAAATAAGCTACAAGGATATATTGTACAGCACAGGGAAATGCAGCCATTGTTTTGTACTAACTTTATATGGATTATAATCTATAGGGATATTGAATCACAATGTTGTACACATGAAACTAATAAACTATTGTAAATCAACTTCAATTTAAAATAAAAAGTTTAGTATATAAAGGACCTAACAGGGTTTAGTCACATATCCAGTGCAGGTGGTCTCATCATATTGCTCTCTCAAACTGTTTCTCTCTGGAAAACTGCTCCCACTGTGGGAATAGTGGGCAGATCATACATTCCGAGGACAGGTGAGGGTTTGAGGTAACTCTGATGACCTGGGTCCTACTTGCAGGCAACTGGCAGCTAGATCTTCTCAATGACCTCCTCTCACAGTTCAGTAGAGGATCATCTATATATTTAACAAATATTTATTAAAATATTATGCAATAAGGATGTATGTTTCTCATATCTATTACCTCACTCCAGAATATTGAATTCTTTGGTTTTCTTTCACAATGCTTTACATATTCATCATGCATTTCCAGGCATAGACTGTTTTAAAAACTTTATGTTTTGTCTGGGAAATACCTCAACCTCATCCCCATTAGCTCCACGCTTACAAATTGTTACCTATGGTGGTCATTTTGGTTTCCAGACCAGTTTGATTTTATTTGTTATGAAGGATTTTTAAATTTTTATCTAAATCTTAAGAGAATGTCTTCCCTCTCACCACAGCCCCAAATTTGGGTTAGTCTTGTAAAACCAGTATGTTATGATTGCGTGGGTTTTCTGTTTTGAATTTGTGTGCCTCTTTTCTTTCCACAGTTAAAAGAGTTTAAAAATTACCCCCAAAATGAATGAAGCAAGTCTTTCAAGATTTGAGTGCATAACAAGGGATCTTTAAGATAAGCTGCTTCATATATTGGTATGTAGTATGTAGTATGTAGTTCAGGCCTCATGATATTTGAGAAAAATCTATTTACAGGTTTATATCTCAGAAATGCAATCATCAATAAAATTTTTATAGAGCAAAAGAGTTATGAACTCTCTGGGTAGCTCAGCATTTAGTGATTTTTTATATTTAAAAGATTATTTACTTTAAGAGTGTTGCATATTTTATGATTAGATGTGCTGCTAATGAATGACAATTTTATCTTGCCTTTATACACAGTAATTTGTTATTTATGGATATGATTAAAAAACTTTGCTAGAAAATATTCAACCAAATGGTCAATTATGTCAATGGCATGTGCAAGCCTGTTGGTTGGCAGTAAATTAATTTCTAATGCATCAGGGTAATAAATAAAGGACAAAACAATGAATAGAGAATGACTTAGCAGGTTTCATAACGGTAGGGCTTAGTGTAGGTAGGCTAAAATATACAAGGAGCACACAAGTTTGGTATGTCAAAAGAATAGAAAGACAGGCAGTTTACCAGTAAACAAGTTGCTTCAACTCTCTATGTCACATAACAAATACCTATTACACCTATTATCTCATAGTTTCTATAAATCAGGAGCTCTGGAAATGCTTATCTGGTCTTCTGTGAGACTTCAATAACGGTCTTCACTAGGACTGAGTTCTTACCTGAACACTCAATGGGGAAACTTCCTCTTAACAAGCCCACTCCCCTTGTTGGCAGATTTCATATTCTTGAAGCTGTAGAATTGTTGCAGCTTGCTTCTTCAAAGCCACCAAGGATGAAAAGACTTTAGAGTGAGTCTGCTATCATGATGGAAACTTATTTGGCATAACTTATTCAGAAAACTGATATTCTATCACTCCTTTTTGTCATATTCTATTGGATAGAAGGAAGTCACCAACCCTGCCAACACTCAAGGACAGGGGATTATACATCATGGGGAGGTGGAGACCATGGGGGCCACCCAATATCTGCCTGCCACAGAGGGTGTGAAAAATATGATCTTTTTGAAGAAATTATTAGAGGGATATGTTGAGCTGTGTTAGCAATAATAAAATGTTTTATCTGCATTTTAAGAAGATTGCAAGCTTTTGGCAGGTTATTGGCACAATCTGATTTACCTTTTAAAAGATAACTTTGGGATGCATAAAATTGATTACTGGACAGTTCGCTATATGTCCTCCCCTCAAATGATGAGAAAAAGCAATTCCTATTTCAATTATTGGAGTACTTACACAAAGGCAAGCATGGAGGAATCTCATGAGTAATGAATGCTTAATATGAGTCAGACACTCTTTTATTTAGTGTCCACAATAGCCCCACAAACTGAATACTATTATACTCATTAAGTGGAAGGAAATTGGAACAGGCAAAAAATATTTTGCCTGGAATTATAGGGCTAGTAACTACCCATGCCTAGGTTTAAATATGGATCCATAGTTTTCCCACTTGAGCTATGCTCTTCCCAGTGAACTGAGATTGTTTGTTTGTTTTTAAGTAAACATTGTATATAGTTAAGGTGTACAAGTTAATGAGTTGATGTACATATACATAGTGAAATGATTACTACAGTCAAGCTAATCAATGTGTCTTTTCCTCACACAGTTACCATTTTTGTGCATGATGAGAACACCTGAAATCTACTCTTAGCATATTTCCAGTATTCAGTACAGTAGTATTAACTATAATCATCCTGCTGTACATTAGATCTATAGGCTTATTCATCCTACATTACAGCAACTTTGTACGTTTTGACCAACATGTCTCCATTTCCTCCATCTCCCCACCCTTGGCAACCACCCTTCTCCTCCACCCTTCTCCTATCTGCTTCTGTGTAGTTGACTTTTTTATATTCTACATATAAGGGAGATAATGCAGTTTTTTCTTTCTGTGGCTTATTTCAATAAGGATAATTTCTTCCAATTTCATCCATGTTGTTGCAAATGACAGGAGCTCCTTTTTTAAGGCTGAACAATATTCCATTGTATATGTACACTATATCTTCTTTATCCATTCATCCATCCACAGACACTTAGACTGTTTCCGTATCTTGGCTATTGTGAATAATGCACAGTGAACATGGGAGTGCAGAAATCTCTTTGATGCACTGGTTTTATTTCCTTTAGGTATACACACAGAAAAGGGATTGCTGGATTATACAGTTGTTCTATTTTTAGCTTTCTGATGAAACTCCATACTGTTTTTTTGTAAAGGCTGCAACCAATTTACGTTCCCAGCAACAGTGTACAAGGGTTCCCTATTCTCCACATCCTCACCAACACTTTTTTTTTTCTTTTTACAAAAGAATCAAGCAGTTAATCCCAGTTAGCCTTCTGAACTTTCACAATGTAATGTTTCTACCTCCCTAAAAGCTGAAACAGAAAGAAAGTTTCTGAGAAATACTGGACAGTCTCAAATGCGTAATTGTACCATCGTGTCCGGTTTCCTTCAAAAAGTATTGGAATTTTTATTGGAACTTTTTAAAAGTTGACCATAAACTTCAATGATACTGAGCCTATTTCAGTCACACCATCTTGCTAACTGAAGACATTCAATAGGTATTGGATGTGGTAACTTTTCAAAATTACACTTTGAATAATTTTAGCAATATTCAGGTACATGTTAGGTCACCTATCATATTGTACCACTTTAATAAAAATAAAACTTGTGTGGAAATATTATTTTATTCCCATTTTGTAACAATGAGCTTAGAATCACAGAATCATGACAAAGAAAAGCAATTTAGGAGTTTTTTAATGACACTCTTTAGAGTATCATAAATACATTTTTTAAGAATTCATGAGAAATGTATGCATATTTGGACTCCCTTTTTAACATTAATATATTTTTAAGAGAATTGTCAGTGTAATTATCTTACATACACACAAATTGTTGGTATATAATCAGTATAATGAGAATGATAATTACAAATATTTATTGAGATTTTATTATGTGAGATATTGTGCTAATCATTTTTCATGTGTTATATTATTAAATTCTCATAGCCACTACAAGAATGAGTTACCATTATTATTAAGTTGTTTAAATAACTCTGCCTAGAACATACAGCTAGTCAGAGGTTGAGATGAAACAGCATTGCTGAGTTTCCTAAGCACTATGCATTCAGCATCTACATAGTATTCAAGAAGCATCAGTAATAGTATAAACAAAGGATTATTTCTATAACCTTTCTTTGACTTAGGGCTCTGTCCTGTTTGAGAAAAGTATATTTAGGAGCTCTCATCACTTTACGTAGAAAAGACCAAGGACAACCTGCTTGGTATATGGTTAGTATCTTCTGCCCCCAGCTGCCGGAAGCAGACACAACTAATCTTGTTCACCCTGAGCCAAGATGGAGTCTTAAACTCCTTTTGAATACAGTGATTTGAGTCTCAATCACTACACCAGATCAGTGTTGGCAAATGCAAGAGAATACATTGCCCATCCTTGGACTACATTGTAACTAAGCATAGCTTCTCCCACATCAGCACAAAGCTATTGCAATCAGAGGAACTGATAAAACTTACAGAAACATCCCAGAAACTCTCTATGGAAGTGATAAGTGTCAGTGGGGGCGTGAAGGTCCCTTATCTTCTCCACGTCTCTCATGCTAATCTTCTCTTATACATGTGGAAATAGTTGATATAGAAGATACAACTGACAAAAGGCAATCTGATTTTTTTTTTTTTTCAGCTAGAGTTCAGAAGCAAAGTGAATTAAACACTTTTGAAAAAGAATTTAAAACAACCTACAGCAATATAATTCACATTTTTATCCTTGGGGAAAGTGATATTTCAAATGTCCAGTCAACAATTAAGCTATTTGTAACTCCTCCGTATGCCTATATATTATCAAACAACACACAGGAATCATTTTTGTAGGTGTTCACCTTTCCCTTTATTTCATGGTTTAAATATTTTTAATGTAAAATCTACTAACAATTGTTCAACATGTTTATAAAAATTTACATGCTATAATTTGGGTGTCTCTTTTTATTTTTAGGAAGTACATGTCATATCTTAAATTTTTTAAAAAATCAAGTGCCAAATAATAATTTTATTCAACTTAATGTAATGTATTGTTTTTAATTCAACAAATATTTATCAAATTTTTACTGCATTTAAAATAACAGGCACTAGACAACTTGAAATGATAGAATTTAAGTTAATCATTTAAATATGCTAATTAATTCTTCTACCTCTTAAGTGAACCCAACAACTAAATGCTGTTATTTTCTTCTGTCTTCAATTAAGCAACCTGTCAGGAAGGCATAGGATTTCTGTCTAATACTAAGCTATAGCAATCTGAAAGGACACAAATATACAGAGAGATGAGAGCTCTGAAACTGGGTTTCTTTCATCCAACACAAGTGATGCTAAATACCAGCATTAAGTTTTAATCTACATAACAGATTTTCTTTTTTTTACTTTGGACTGCAAATTTCTATCTAACGGAATAATCTTTATTTCCATTATTTAATTTTATTTTTAAATTTATAAGCTTAAGCTTATAAAATCTCTGTGGTCAAAGGACTTGCTACAAAAGATTGCCATTGCTTAGTGCCATGTGCCCTCAAGTGCTTGGATTTTGAAATGCATGGCTTGAAGTCAACCAATCAAATACATGTCATGAGGTCACATTCTAATACAAAACATTAAAAGTCACAATCCAATTATATTTGCTATAGTCTGCATGTATAGATATATAGATATATGGAAGAGAATGTTGTGTTTTATAGATATAGAACTATGTAGTACATATTTATATAACAGTTTTATATATACATATTTCTGTATATATATATTAGTATATATATAAAATACAGCTATATGCACACACGTATATTCAAGAGAATACTTTCTGTGGTTCAGATAACATAAAGAACAGCCAAAGATTTAAATTAACATTTGAATAACTTTGAAAGTTTTCGTAATTGAAAACCACCTGCTGGACAGAGATAGGTCACCCCATCACTGGTTTCTGTTTCTATGGACCAAACACAGTGTAGATGGCTTATGGAAACCCATTCTAAGAACACTTTCAATTTTACTGATTCAACTTTTTAACACAATCTAAACCAATAAAAGGACCTTGATAATGAGGTATAAAAATCACTATAGAGTCACTCTAATTTGATCAATAAGACTATAAATTTTAAAATATAGCAGTGTTCATTTTCTTCCCTTCAGAAATAGGAAACTCTTCATAATACTTTATTATCTGTTGGTTACTTTCATTATCTGTCTTACATCCAAGTTATACTTAAGAATTAAATAACTATATTGAATTTGTACTTTCCATTTTGCTCTTTATTTAGAACAAGAAAAATATCTGAGTCACACTGCATTCAAGCTATCTTGAGAGGAGAAACCTGTTAATAATTAGCCTGCATTGGTGTCTCAAACATACATAATACATTTAACAGATAAAAAATTAAGCTCAGAGAGGTTAAGTTACTTGAGATCCTGGAGATAAAATCCTGCTGAGAGCAGTATTCCTGGTCTACCTCCATAAGTTTAAAATTACTCTCTATTTAAACTGGCTTTTCATCATTAACTATAATACCTTGTGAAAAAGAAAAAGACCATTATCAGAGAATGCTTTTTTATGACAAAAATCTCCTTGTGATGGAAATATCCGCAATCGATTTGCATGTGTGTAGGCTGGAGCTTGTGAATGAGGATAATGCATTCCGGTTTTTGTTTTTTTTTTCAATCCCAATCTCATGAAGTGAAAGAATAAGTGTGCTGTTTTTAAGAATGTGGATGTAGCTGGATTCAAGTCGTGCTTTTGTAACTTTTTAATACTGAGATCTTCGATTAGTTACCTACGCTGACTCTCAATATCCTGACCTGCAAATTACAACAATCCATAAAGCCTGGTTTATAGACTGTTTTAATTATTAAGTGGAAAGTGCTTAGCATAGTAGCTACATATTGTAAGTGTTCAGCTGTCAGTTATTTTATTGTTGTTGTGTTTTGTGTTTTGTGTTTGGTGATTTCCCATCAGTAAACCTTGGATGGACATTTATATGTAGTCAGCTTCCTTTCTTGTTCTCTCTATATCCCAACACTTTGCGACATCAATCAATAGCTAGAGGCTAGCATTAGAATAATGAAATAAAGAAACAAATCAATATTACTTTATATCAAACAGAAAAAAAGATCCAATGGTTATCATTACTGGCACACACAAGAGGACAAAGACTGGATCAATTGAGCTTTCTACTCTGAGAATTCTAAACTGTGACATTTAACGATTTGAAGAAAATGATGGCAATAGCTATCAGCCACACCTATTATTTTAAAAATGCAGGTAATTGGCCATTCCCATTCTAAAAATTAATGTAAAATAGGAAAACTCAAAGATTAGTCATACAAGTTATTCTAAACTATAACTAATTGTATTCCGAAGTCATTTGTTCAGTCATCTGTAGCTAAACTGCTAAGGTACAGTTTTCAATAAAAATGGGAGTATTGACTTTTTTTTTTTAATTTTATGTATGTATGTATGTATTTATTTATTTATGGCTGTGTTGGGTCTTCGTTTCTGTGTGAGGGCCTTCTCTAATTGCGGCAAGCGGGGGCCACTCTTCATCGCGGTGCACGGGCCTCTCACTGTCGTGGCCTCTCTTGTTGCAGAGCACAGGCTCCAGACGCGCAGGCTCAGTAGTTGTGGCGCATGGGCCTAGTTGCTCCGCGGCATGTGGGATCTTCCCAGTCCAGGGCTTGAACTCGTATCCCCTGCATTGGCAGGCAGATTCTCAACCACTGCGCCACCAGGGAAGCCTGACTTATTTTAATTAATGAAATAGATTTAAAAATCTCTTCCCCAAAATTTAAGTTACATCCACAAATAGACATATTACAGTAAGTTCCCTACATATGAACCTTCAAGTTGCGAACTTTCAAAGATGCGAACGTGCATTCCATCAACGTCAGGCATGAGTGAAATTGCAGCTTGCCTTCCATCTCTGCTGATGATCCTTCAGCTCTACCATCTCCCACCTCCTCTCCCTCCTCCAGTCAGTAACTCTTCTTGCCTGTTCACTGGATGCCAGCCCCTGGATGCCAGCTGTGTACTGGACTACTGTACTTTTCAATGTGCTGTACTGTAAGATTAAAAATGTTTTCTTTGTTTTTTGTGTTTTTGTTTTTTATGTATTATTTGTGTGAAAAGTATTATAAACCTATTACAGTACAGTACAGTACCATATAGCTGATTGTATTAGTTGGGTACCTAGGCTAACTTTGTTGGACTTACGAACATATTGGACTTATGAACAAGCTCTTGGAATGGAACTCATTTATATGTAGGGGACTTGCACTAATGTATTAGAGTGGCAAAAATTTCTTTCCCTATGACAATAATGAGCCACATTCTAATACAACATCTTACATTTCTCTAGAGTCCTTTATTTTCTCCATAAACTCGGCATTTCTTCTTTTTTCTACTTCTTTTCTTTTAATTGTTTTGACAAATAGAATTATTATATATTTAAAGTGTCCAATGTAATAATTTGATATCAATTTATATTGTGAAATGATTCCCAATCAAGTTAATTAACACATCATCACCTCATATAGTTACCTAGTCTAGTAAACATTTGTCACCATACATAATTACAAAATTATTTTTCTTATGATAAAAACTTTTAAGATTTACTCTCAGCAACTTTCAAATGTGCAAAACCGTTTTGTTAACTATAGTCACTATGCTGTACATTACACCCCCCATGGCTTATTTATTGTACAAATGGACGTTTATCCTTTTAACTTCCTTTCCTCATTTTCCCCACCACCCCAGTGCCCAACTCTGGCAACCACTAAGTGTTCTCTGTATCTAGGAACTTGTTTATTTGTTTTTTTAAGATTCCACGTGTGAGATCATATTTGTTCTTCTCTGTCTGACTTATTTCACTTAGCATAATGCCCCAAAGTCCATCAGTGTTGTCCCAAATGGCAAGATCTCATTGTTTTCGAAGGCTGAATAATATTTCATTGTATATATCTACAACATTTTCTTTAGCCATTCATTTATCCAGGGACACTTAGATTATCTCCATACCTTGGCAACTGTGAATAATGCTGCAACAAATATGGGTGTTTAGATATCTTTTCAAGACAGTAATTTCATTCCCTTCGGATATACACCCAGAAGTGGGATTGCTGGATTATATGGGATCTGTTGTATTTATTATACAAGTTGTATCTAGACTATCATCATTTCCTCTTGCCTTTTGATCTTGCTTTCTAAAATTACACTGAGTAAATTGAGCCTATCAGATATGAATACCCTCAACTTCTCATCCCTAAATCTAAAAACTCTCTTTGTGTACATATTATTTCCTCAATTCTCAGAGAGATTATTTGTTTGTTTTAGTTTTGGTTTTTGTCATCCTTTCACATGTGCTCTGAACTTCTTTTAATGTCCTGAGAATTGTCTCCATAATTTGTCTTTAAGCCTGTCCTCATTTTAATCTGTCCCTCCTTGTTGTCACTTAAAGTTTCCCCTATCTTTCTTTACTAATCCCCTTATTCATCTTTCTTTTGATAGGAATTTATTCATAGTCCAATGCTTCATCTGACTGATTAATGCTGACACATAATTCTCATCAATACTATGCTTTCATGGAAAGCATGTTGTCCTCTGCTAGCCACAATGTTAACCTCCAAAAACATTCTGTACAATATTCTTCTACATTACACAAATATTATCTTTTTATTCATGTTCACTAATTTACTTTCACTCAGGTTTTTATCCTAACTGAAGTCTTTGACTTCATTTTCATGCTACCTATGAATTCTCCACCTAGGACCAAAAACCTCTTTTGTAAAACAAAAAAAAATTACTGATGTTTCTCTCATTTTCAAAACCTTTGAGTGTTGCCCTCTTTATAAACATAAAATCTCTACTCAGTCTTTTGACATGTAAGTCTCTCCATGATCTCGACCCTTCCTACATTTCCAGCTTCCTTTCTTGCCATTTCTCTCATTTATATTGTGCTCCAGCTGTGCTAAATCGCAAACTTTCCTTGTTGAACATAAATACTTCTGGGGATTTGCATACACAACTAACAATACTCTAAGTGGTGGCGGACCCTTCAACTTGGATACAGAATGAGAAGAACATGGATCAGAGACAACAACTCACTTGAGATGTATGTGTAGCATGACTGAAAAATAATTTTGATGTTTTAAGCTAGTAAAAAGTTAGAATTATTTCTATGAAGCATCATCAGCCTATCTTAATATTAACTTAGATTATCAATAATGTTAGTTAAATGTACAAATTAACAGACATATTTCATAGGTTCATAAATGTTATATTAAAATATTTGAAAAATGTGATTCTGTAAAGTGACAATATTTATGGTTGAATTGTTTTATAGTCTACATGACTACATTGATGTCCTCTAGGACACATGGTTTTAAGGGGCAGGTCCCAAACAAGAACAGCAAGACTACTATAAAATTTAATTTAATTTTATTATACAAAAAAAAAGACTAATTGCTCTGATGATTAAAGATATTTCACTCAAATTAGTAATAGTAGAGGTATCTTTGGATTGATTAAATGTACCCTGATTTACCAATCTATTATTTCTGAAAGCTTAACATTGACTGAAGGTCATGACATAGATTAGGGCTTATAAAATCTGTAGGGCCTTTGATAAGAAAATAACATAGTTCCTTTATCATTGTGTCATGCTTCGCAGTACACAAAGACATTTCACCGTCATCAAATATCTTATTTTATGTTTGCATTTAGTCCAAGAAATAGGTACTATTATTTTCCTTGACTCTATTTTACAATGGGGAGATGGAGGCAAGGAGAAATTAACTTTCTTGCCTAAGGTCATACCATACATAAAATCCAGACCACAAAATAAGTCTCAGCATTCAAATGCTTGTTATTTTGTAAAGATATATTTCAAAATATTTAATTTTAAGGTGAAAGTTATAAAAATGAATGCTCATGTTAACCATAATGCTAAAAAATAGACTAACGTTTTGGTCTATTTTCAAGTTATAAAATTATGTCTATCAAAATAAACCAAAAAGGGAGAAAAAACGGAAATCCAAAGGGTGGGAAAAATATTTGCAATATATAAATCCAACAAAGAATAAAGAGCTTCTACAAATCTATATGAAAATGACATTGAAGCTAACAAAAAAAGGGGCAGAAAGCCTGAACAGACACTTCACAAGCATACCCATCAGAAAAATGCAAATCAGAACAACGTACCCCTAGTCCTCATGGCAAGGTGGCTAAAGTTTAAATAATAATAATCATCATCATCATAATGTAATAACAAGTGTTGGCAAGGATGTGGTGAAATCATAACTCTCTTACACTGGCTGTAGGTGAGCAAATTGGTAAAAACCTCTTTGAAAAAGTGATTCATTGTATGTACTAAAGTTAAATATATGTATATCCCATGACCCAGAAATTCCACTCTGGGTTATACCTAGCAGAAAATACACATATGTTCATATTAGCCAAAACCTAGAAACTCCTCAAAAAGTTTATCAGTAGTAGAATGGAAAAATAAATTGTACCATATGCAAATAATACAATACTGTGTAGCAATGACAATAATCTGCAATGCAATCTAAAAATATGTTTCATTAATATAATATTGAGTGAAAAAATACAGACAAAAGAACACATACTATATAATTCATTATATAAAGTTCAAAAATAAGCAAAATGAAAAGATTGTGTTTAAAGTCAGGACAGTGGTTACCCTTGGGTGGTGGTTATTGCTTAAAACAAACCATGGGGAGGTTGGTCTTATGATGGGATGGTAATGTTCTGTTTCGTGATCGTGATGCTTTTCACTTTTACACGATTATGTAAAGTCTGTGAAAACAAATTGAGAATGTTAATTAAACTTATTTTATATGTGTATTGTACTTTAATAAAAGCTTAAAAACTGAACTCAATCATCAGAAGATGTCTCATTTTCTGGTAATCCATGTTCACTTAATGTTTCCAATTTTAAACTGATTGGTAAAGGCAGTGACTGTCTTCATTACACATCATGATTATTCTCACATATATAACATGAAGAAAAGCAAATAACTTAGCATCTGACGTTTCAGGCAGCCACATTCAAGTATAAGGAAAACCCAATGTCATCAAAATATGACAAAAACTTATACTTGCTATGTGAAAATACTGAGGTTGTGTTCATGAGTCTAAAATACATCAAAAAGTCTACAAATAACAAATACTGGAGAGGATGTAGAGAAAAAGGAACCCTCCTACACTGTTGGTGGGAATGTAAATTGGTGCAACCACTATGGAGAACAGTATGGAGGTTCCTTTAAAAACTAAAAATAGAGTTACCATATGATCCGGCAACCCCACTCCTGGGCATATATCTGGAGAAAACTAGAATTTGAAAAGATACATGCACCCCAATATTCATGAAAGCACTATTTACAATAGCCAAGACATGGAAGTAACCTAAATGTCCATCAACAGATGAATGGACAAAGAAGATGTGGTACATATATATATATATATATATATATATATATATATATATATACAGTGGAATATTATTCACCCATAAAAGAGAAAAAAATCTTGCCATTTGGAGCAACATGGATGGATCTAGAAATTATCATACTAAATGAAGTAAGCCAGACAGAGAAAGACAAATATCATATGATATTGCTAATATGTGGAATCAAAAAAAAGATATAAATGAATTTATTTACAAAACAGAAATAGACCCACAGATATTGAAAACAAACTATGGTTACCAAAGAGGAAGCAGAGGAAGGGATATATTAGGAGTTTGGGATTAACATATATACACTACTATATATAAAATAGATAAACAACGAGGACCTACTGTGTAGCATAGGGAAGTATATTCAATATTTTGTAATAATCTATAAGAGAAAATAATCTGAAAAACAATTCGTATATAACTGAATCATTGTGCTGTACACCCAAAACTAAAAGAACATTGTAAATCAACTATACTTCATTTTTTTAAAATCCATAAATCAATCAATCAATAAATAATAAAACCTGTTTGGACAGTATCATTTTTTAAATAATCTATATTGTAATTGTCTGCTAGCCAAAAGCAGGACACCAATTATAAAAATTACATTAGAATTATTACAGTCTGTTTATTCTCTCAGTAAATCATGAGAGGTCTTAGAATAATAGAAACCTAGAGTGGATAAGTGCAAATTTACTGGGGAAAAATTGTATTCTTAAAAATTACTTCAGAATATTATTTATCTATAGAGGTTTGATAATTCTTGTGCTCTTACTAGTGAGCTAATTTAAAAAATGTTTTGTGTAACTTCTTTCAAAGCAATTATTATTTAGTGCCTATTAATTGCCAACACTAAACATATATTTATCAAGCACTTAGTGGGGATCCCAGCAGTTTCTTGTTCTGAGACACACCAACAAGTAAAATAAAATAATCTCCATCTCAATCTCTTGGTAGCAGCAGTGGATTAATTTTACTTAACATTCAGTAAATTTACTATTGCAAAAAAAGCTAGAATATGGGAAGTTTAATTTTACTTCAACGTATGTTTATTGAAGGTTATATGAGCCAGTCGCCGCAGGGTTTTTGTTGTTGTTGACATGTCAATAAGAAATGCATGATCTGCATTCTTCCAGAGCTTCGTTCTGGTGAAGAAGACAGATAAACATGGTCATTGTAATATTTTCTAATAAGCTCTAACACATGGGGATTAAGGGAGCTCTCAGAAGACAGAGAAAGAGCATGTGATCAAGACTTGAGAGAAAGGAACATTAGATGCTTCTGAAAGAAGTGAACCCTAAGTGCACGTCTGAAAGATAGGTAAGAGCATCCTAAGTAAGGCAGAGATAGAATGGAGAGAAGTGAACGTGTGTCTTACATAAAGATGACAATGTCTCCCAGGCTGGAGAGAGCATGTGACGTTGATGAAAGTATCACACTCCTTCAGGAGGCATCAAGATGGCAGAGTAGGAGGACATGGAGCTCATCTCTCCCCACAAACGCATCAGGAAGACATCTACAGATGGAGCAGTTCTCACAGAGCCCCCGCTGGACACTAGCAGAGGACCTCAGACACCTAAAAGGGCAAGAATTGCCCCCAGGTGACCAGGTAGGATGAAAGAAAGAAGAAGGGGAAAGGAAGAGGAGAGGAAGCGGGATGGGAGCTGCACCCCTGGGAGCGGGGAAGCTGAAGGAAAGGAGAGGTTTCCGCATCTGGGGAAGCCCCCTCGCCTATGGGAGATCAGCTGGGACACAAAGGGAGCTTTGAGTGCTCAGAGGAGAGCACAGCAAGCAGTCTGTAGCAGGGGGGACAGAGTGAGACCTACGCAGATGGTCTGAGCCACAGCCCCGCACTCCCCAGCCTGAGACACGTGTCCGCCGGTGCGGACAGGGGCTGGGTGCTGGAACGCGGGGTTTGGAGACTAGACCTGGGGAGGGGACTGGTGTTGGCTGGAAGGAAGCAGCCTGAGGGGACGGGAGAGAGGAAATCCTCAACCAGGAACGCTAGTGGAGGAAACCCGTACTGCCATAGAGGTGACGCGCCACTGTCGAGTGATGCGCAAGGGGCGGGGCCGCCATTGCTGCCTCTCTCCTCAACCGCACTGGCCCCTGGCTCCTCGGGCACTAGGGAGCTCTCCTCCCCGGGCCAGCTGTCTTGCTCCTGCAGCCGCTGACTCCCCCCCGCACCCGTCCTCAACGTGGCAGGCGCTCCCGCAAGCCCGGGGGCCACCACCTCCTCTCCTGCACCCTGTCCCTGCTGCGGTGGGCACTCTCGTGACTCCAGCTGCCACCACTTGCGCGCCCCTCCTCACCAGGGCGGTCTCGTGTGCTCTGGGGCAGCCTCGGGAGCAGACCCCTGTGGATAGCCCACACACAGAGGTGGAGCTGAAACCACAGCCGAGCCCCAGGGGCCATGCAACTAAGAAAGAAAAGCTGAAATCTCTCCTTGTAGCTGTGCAAACTGCAAATTGACACCCCTGCGACCAGCTTTGTAAACTCAGAGCCTACAGAACATCTGAACAATGAGTGCTCCAGAAGTTGAGATGGGTCTAGATTTAGCAGCTGTACACTTTGTGGGCATGTACCCGTGGGGATTGGGCCAGGCCAGAGTCTGAGCTGTCCCCGTAGTGCCCACAGCAGGTCCAGATCCATGATTATTGCAACCTGGGACTGAACTTCAGTGGATCTACTCTGCTGGCCCGGTGAAAACAACATCTGAGACACACCAGGGCCAATTGCTGGCATAGCCACGGTTAAGGTAGGGCCAAGAGCTGTGCCAACAACAGTGTAATCTGAGAGCTCGCACAGTGGGTGGAAGGGGACACAACAGAGCTCACCCACAGGTGAACAGCTCCAGAGGAGGAATACTCAGTGGCATCTCTCCCAGTGAGAGTGCTCCAATCCCACCTACTTTGTGCCACATGTCACAAACACAGCTAAGAAACAGATCTGGGGGCTTCTACTTCAACAGCTAGGGAGCAGACCCCACCCCTGACAGGGCAGTGACAACCACAGAGCAAAGGGGAGGCCCTGCTCAATATCTGGTGCAGGCTCTGGTCACCACAACAGCAGTCACACCTCCTATCAAGGGGATATCATCCAGCATACACTGAGGAAAGAGGTGGCAGACATCCGTACTCAAAACAGCCCTCACATCAAAAAATATTAAACCCACGCAGGCCTCACAGGGGCGTTTCCACATAAAAATAGGCCTCCAAGACAGTCTGAGTGTCTGGTATCGGGAGGAAGAACCCCCAGAACATTTAGCCTTGAAGGCCAGCAGGGCTTGAGTGCAGGAGTTCCACAGGGCTGGGGGAAACAGAGACTCCACTCTTGGAGGGCACGCAAAAGGTCTCAGGTTCACTGGGACTGAGAACAAAACAATATCTTTGTAAGAACCTGGGTTACACCTACCTAGGGGTCTTGGAGGGTCTCCTGGGGAAGAGAAGGTCGACCATAGCTCACTGTGGGGGAGAGGACCCTAGTAGCAGAAGCCCCAGGGAATGTTGATCAGAGTGACCTCTCCCAGACGTCCACATTTTGGCACCAAGACCCGGCCCCACCCAAAAACCTGCAACCTACAGTGCTGGAAAGCCTCAGGCCAAACAACCAACAAGATAGGAACACAGACCCACCCATCAGAAGACGGGCTACCTGAAGTCGTGCTGAGCTCACAGCCACCTCAAAACACACCCCTTGACAAGGCCCTGCCCACCCAGCTCCACCCACCAGAGCTCAGGCACCAGTCCCTCCCACCAGGAAGCTTACACAAACCCCTGGACCAACCTCACCCACCAGAAGAAGCAAGAGGAACTACAATCCTGCAGCCTGTGGAAGGGAGACCACAAACACAGAAAGTAAGTTGACAGAAGTATATGTTTGGTATGTCAAAGAGTTAAGAGTCTGAGGTGGGGAATAGTGAGGTCTGAGGCTTCAAGGTGAAAGGATTTTGGGCTCCTTCCAAGAAGCAGGAAGTCACTGAAATTTTTTGGAACAATCGCATATCATCATTAGATGTGTATTCAAGTAAGATCATATTGGCTTCAGTGTAAAGAATGGATTAGAGGCCAAGAGAAAAGGTAGGAGGATAGGAGCATTTAAAAGTTGTTGTGGTGCTGTATAGTCCCACATATGTGTGGAATATTCTTACAAAATGAACTCATAGATACAGAAACAGATTGGTGGCCACCAGAGGCAGGGGGTAGGGGTGGGTGAAATAGGTGAAGGTGGTCAAAAGGTACACACTTCCAGTTATAAGTCCCGGAGATGTAATGTAAGGCATGGTGACTATACTTCCTAATACTGTATTACATGTTTGAAAGTTGCTAATAGATCTTAAAAGTTCTCACTGCAAGAAAAAAATGTGTAACTATATGTGGTGATGGATGTTTACTAAGCTTACTCTGGTTATCATTCTGCAGTATATACATATAGCAAATCATTGTTGTACACCTAAAACTAATACAATGTTATATGTGAATTCTATCTCATCCAGGCAGATATTAATGATTTTCACCACTATCCAGAACATAGAAGAATGTATACTTTGGTGGCGCTGTGCTGGTAGTATGATCTTGGTTTTTGTGATGGGTGAATTCAGTGATATCCTAAAAAAATCCTAGTACTCCACATGATCGAGCTTCTGTACTGAATCATTTTCATAGGGGCACAGATGTAAAGCCATGAGCAATTAGAAATGACTGTCTAGGGCTTCCCTGGTGGCACAGTGGTTAAGAATTCTCCTGCCAATGCAGGGGACACGGGTTCGAGCCCTGGTCTGGGAAGATCCCACATGCCGCGAAGCAACTAAACCCGTGAGCCACAACTACTGAGCCTGCGCTCTAGACCCTGTGCTCTGCAACAAGAGAAGTCACCTCAATGAGAAGCCCGTGCACCACTAGGAAGAGTAGCCCCTGCTCACCTCAACTAGAGATAAGCCCACGCGCAGCAACGAAGACCCAACACAGCCAAAAATAAAAATAAATAAAATAAAGAAATTTATTTTTAAAAAGACTGTCTATATTTTTGGTATCTCTAGAAAAATTTTAGAGAGGATTATATTTTTAATTTTTATTTTATATTGGAGTATAGTTTATTAACAATGTGTTAGTTTCAGGTGTACAGCAAAGGGATTCAGCTACATATATATATATATATATATATATATATATATATATATATATATATATATATACATATAAACATGTACCTATTTTTTTTCAAATTTTTTTTAGAATTTGTTCCTAGGTGGAACTAGTTAGTTCCTAGGAGGAACTTTAATGAGTTAACTGAGGCTGAAAGGTTAGAGGTAAAGATGATTTAATGTAATCAAATTTGAGTTATTTAGTGAAAACAGAACCAACAGGTTGTGCAGATGGATTTGATGTGTTGGAAATCGGGATGACTTCCAGGCTTTGGGTTGGCAACTTGCTAGATAATGTTGCTATTAGCTAAAATGGGAAAGATGGATGACGCAAGTTACAGTCAGCATATGCTCAGCTTGTGATCCTCAAGGAAAGGTTGAGTGGCAACTATGTAGGTGATGCTGAAGCTTAGAGGATATGATTCAACACTAACGATGGCACTCCATCTAAAAAGACAGTGTTTTCAGTTAAAGGAAGAGGGTCGAAAACAGAACCTCGCAATCTTCTGATATTTAGAGGTCAAAGGAAGAGGGGCCAGCAAAGAAAACTAAGAATTAACGGCCAGGGATGAAAGATAAATGCAATAAAAAGGAAGTTCTTTAAGAAAAAAAGATATTCACAAAAGTGAAAATTAAGAAAAACTTAGTACTATGAGAACAAACAGCTTATTAAAGCCAGGCAAAGACATGCCAACAGTAAACGAAGGCTTGTATCTACTAAAAAATATTTGGACAGGATTTGATGAAACTTCCATAACTGGAAACCACAGTTAAGGATTTTCCCTGGTGGAACCTAGTTTGAAAGCTGCTTAGCAATACTGTGAAGAGCTTTGAATGTGTAAATATTGTTTAACTCTATCTTCTGACTCCTTAGAAGTGATCTTAAGAAAATAATCTGAAATGTGACAAATTCTCTATAAAAGTGTAATTATTAGAACATTATTTGTAAAGTGAAAAACTATAAATAATTTCAGTGTCAGTCATCATGGGAATGGGTAAGCAAACTGGCATACCTACTTAAGGGAACTTTAAACATGTTATTGAATAATGCATAATGACATGAAAAAATGCAAATATTTTTACTCAAATTAAAAAGAATACAATTATATAAATAATGCATAGGATTTTTTTTTTTCAGGGAGAAAACACTGAAATATAGCAAGTGGTTTCTTTAGGTTGTAAAATTATGGCTGCTTTTACTACTTTATATTTTCCATATTTAAAACAAATTCTTAGAAGAAAAAGAATTACGTTAGCTGAAAAAAAAAAAAAAAACTAGACTAAAAGAAATACAGATATATTCAAATACATTTGCCATGTTTAAAATTTTTAAATAAATTCCATAACATTTTCCATAATTTTATTGAAAATTACCGCTATTTCCTGTATCAAATGTGAAACAGAATTTTCTGAGGTTAGGTTACAGTAGAGTTAAAATTACTATGATTTCAATGGGAAAATGACTAGCAGAATCAACACAGGAAATTAAATGCTGCTATTATTTTTTTCTACACCTCCACTTTAAGACATCTATCTAAAATAAATGATTCTGCAGGTATTGAATATTTAAAGCCATCTATACAAGGATTTTCTTTCAGAATTTTTTATAGTAGGTTATTTGGAAATAAACTCAAGGTTCATCAAAATGGGAGCAGCTGGATACAATGGGATGTGATCCACCCTTTACACAAAAGGAGAATCTATATATACAGACAGAGCTACCGTCCATAATATGTCGCTGAGCTAAATAATGTTACATCACATGTGCTTTTCATGATTATTGTATGACAAGCATTTCCCAGGTAATTAATAACCTTCAAAAATATTTTAATGGCAGGTAATGAAATGTTTTCTATTGTATGAATGCACTGCCATTTATTTAAACATTCTCCAGTTGTTGGCCAGTTAGAAGAAAACAAGCCACACAAAAAAGTCTCTGCATATAATCTTCATTAACTCCAGTGCAGAGTTGTATAGCTAAAAATGTATTATAAAATATTTCTGTTACCAAAAGAAACCCTTAGATCATTAAGCACAGGAAAAAGAAAGCACATATTTATCACTGGGCATATAAAAGATTGGCAACATTATTTTTGACATAAGATAAGAAGGCTTCTTAATTTTGCAGAAGGTTCTAAAATCTAAAATTGTTTCTTCCCATCTTGTATACCAATTTTTTACCATGTATTAGCAGGATATTATGATGTTGATCACAGAAGGAAAAGTAGAATTAATGTTTTTACAAAGTCACTTTAAATATTATTTTAAACAATATAAATAATATAAATGTACAAACTTCCAGTTAAAAAATAAGTTCTGGGGATGCAATGTATAGCGTGCTGAATATAAATATATATATATATTATTTATTCATTATTTACCAAATATAACATTCAAAAAGTGATATTTGAAGTGTGTAGATTTTCTGGTATATAGTCATACACCAGATATGGAATAATTACATAATAATTGTAATTATATTTAATTATGTAATTTGACGTTAATGTAAATATATGCTTTTAGTATATGATTATACAATATCAGAGTTTAGAGTTTTAATTTATTAACATAAAGTATCATTTTAAATTATATCTTATCACCACAAAGGTAGAAGCCAAAGTCTGAAAGCTGATATTTTTCTTAACCTGAGAGTAATAAAAACACATTTTTTCTAAATAAATTATGTATAAATGATATAATGTTTTAATTGTCAAATTAAAAGTTTGTCACATCTAAAAAACATTGTTCATCTTATTGGCAATTACTACTTAGGAATAGAACCTAAAGATGGAGATACAATTAAAATGTGATTGACATTTCAAGAATTAAGGTTATATTTTCTTATCACTTTCCTGCCGATTTCTTAATCCATTATAGGCTTTAAGTATTAGTAAGATTCAACATGTAAATGAACAAATTGAATACTGAAGAGACATCTAACTGTCTCAAATCATGGAAAAAGTTATAAACATGAGATCTAAATTACTGATGGAAAATATTCTAAATCCTTTTGGGTTTAAAGATGTTTCTGGAAAAATTTCTGATTCTGTCTTATAAATTGTACTTCATTACTCACAGATGTTTAATTTATTTTTTAAAATAGGACTCAGAATCAGAGTGGGAGGAAAAAACAGTAAATAAAGAATGAAAATACTATTTGCATATTTCTGCCTAAAATCAACTAGAATATATTACCTATGTGTATCTCAAGAATTTCCATTTCCTAACTGTGTCCCATGAAGAACGTTATAGGCTTATCATTTTCTATAAATTTTCTTAATGACGGCACCATTAGGTTCCATTTTGAGACCTGACTTAGCAATGACTCAATATGCATACACTTTCTCTTGCTTTCAGCTGTGCAAGATTCTTTTGGAAACTAAAGTACAAATGGGAGGTAATAAGGTAGGCCCCAAGGTCTTCACAGAGATTCTCATCCTCATGCTGGTTTGCCCCTTAGTGATCCAGAACCTGCTACTAAAACAGAAGCACTCATTAGATATCCTTTAACCCACATTCATGTGTGTAGATGTCCTGTAGTCCAGGGGGTGGCAGACCCCAAGAAGACTCCATGGAGTGGCCACAGAACAGAAAGTCGTTCCTTAAGCCATCACAGCTCAACCTGAAAGATACCTGAAAGTGCCCTTCTAGGAAGACAAGGTGACAGCTTAGGGTTCAGAAAGTAAAACGAAGACAATTGTAAGTCACAAGGAGCTCCCAGGGTAGTCTATTTATTGGTCAAATAATTTAAACCAAGTCACCTATGGTTAGTCTTTCTTTGGATTTGTTTTTCATTTTTTGTTTTTCAAATAGGAATGTTTTATTTCAGTATAATGTTATAGAAATAAATGGATTTTGGTAAGTGCTTTGAAGGTTAAAGCCATCTATAGTTGCAGTGTCAAAAATCTAAAATGAAAAGAGCTTAACATTTAGAATCAATAAAATACAACTGTTGCTAAAAGAAAATTCAATTTTTTATAAGGATATTTTCAGAGTTGGAGGAAATCACACAATACTTACATATGTATATGGTGACACTAGGGTGGGGTAGAAATATCACAGGATTGGAAAGAGGTAAGTAATATGTTAAATTAGTAAGATTTTCAAAGAGGTAATTCCACTAATGAGAATTGGAAGCCTTTTAAAAGTGTATATTTTACCTAAAAGAAGAATCTGAAGGCATTAATTATTACTGACACCTTAAGGGCATCTGACCTTTCATTTTTTTCTTACCATAGTTTCCCTTAAAGCGGGAGGCAGCTGGTAGTCTTTGGAATTCGAAATTGAATATTTTCATGAACTGATTTTGTGGAACTTAGACTCTCTGAACCTTGGTTTCCTAAACTGTAGAAAAAAACACAGCAATGTCTACTCTCTTTCATGGACATTAACATAATAGGGTTTTATTGTAAACACCTGATTACACTCAGGTGTTTATGACTATGAAAATACAAAATTGATGAAATTCTTAAATTAAGCTTTTTAAACTAAATACATTGATTCACATTCCATACTGTACTCCCCTCTCAAAAAACGTTATAGTTTAATGCATTCTTTCTCTATTAGGTGACTGATTTTCAACATTCTCCAGTGTCCCTATGATACCAACCAGGGTTCTCGGCCTTCCCCAATCAATACAAATTGACTAGAGGACAGACAAGAAATTCAGGCAAGGCTTTATTGGGGTCCCTGCTGCAGCAGGGGGGAGCGAGAACGAACAACAGGTTCCCTTGCTTGCTCGCTCCCAGAGGGGAGGCAAGCTTGTTCCTTATATAGGATGAGGGTAGGGGTGTGTCCAGGGGTCCGGCCGGAGGGGTAGGTGGTGATTTGCCCAGGTGGGTGATTTGCCCACCCCTCTGGTGGTGTTGAGTGCAGGGGGCATGCGCAGTACTCTGCTTTTGCTCCCAGCTCCCTGTTTTTGCTCCAGATTCTTCAAAAGTGGCAGTTGGGTTTTTTGGTCTCTTTGTATCTTTTGTCTGGAATTTACCCCAACTGCGCATGTGTGCAGTTATTTTTTGTCCCATATAGTTTCTTTGTATTTTGTAGCTTGAAGAGAGGTGTGTCCAGGCACAAGCATTGCAGCATTGCAGCAAAGGGTCCCAGGTCCCAGCCTGTCTCACCTAGAAATTCAATTGCTTTAGAAAAACTAAGGGTTGCCTTTTAAAAGATGCATTTTAGTGTAACATTCATTAGACTATAATAATTGTGTTGTAGCTTGTCATTTGTAGAATAATGTGGGATGTTTAAATTTCAACCATTGCCATTATAAAATGAATGTCTCATAATTTGTGTGTATAAGGAAGCCAAGAGCTAGCTAGTGCCCTAATGTTTACAATGGTATTTGTATGCTCCTCGCCGTAGTTAGATCCTAAAGGCCAAAGACTAAGGTGCTAAGCATCAATAAATTAAGGTGTATGAACAGGTACAATGGAGTGTAATTTGCTTCAACTTCACTCTACATTTATATACTGGACCTTAGGAAACCCAAACCTGGTGGTTGTTTCCAAGCCCATGAGGAAGGGGGCTTGGAAACGGACTCAGGAATATAAGTGCGAATGAAAGAGACTGGAATGCAGGGAGAGAGGGATTTCTTAGCGTGACAGGGTCTCTATTCCATCTGTGTGTTCAGATACTGGAATATCTAAGACCACAAGAAATAGTTTCCGTTGTTTCCAGTAGTAGGGAATGACTGCCCAGCAGGGCTTTTCAGGTAGCTGAAAAGTCTACTGCATCCAGACTGCTTCCTCCATAAAATAACCACATCGTTTGAGAGCTCTGTGAAAATCTGAGAGATGTGATCTTTCTTTTCCAAAACACCCGTTTTTAGCAGCAGCCCTTCACATCCAAAGGAAACAAAGCTGTATTTTCAATACTAATAGTAATGACAACACATGGTAGAAGCAACAAAAAGAGGAGTCTAGCTCTTATAACTTAATAACTTGGACTTTGCCCTCCAAGTTTTGCATATTTAGGGATAATATATCCCCCCAAAAAAGCATATAACAAACATTTACAATATCATATACCCTTTATAACGTTTACAAAATGTACGCAGCATTGTGGGAGGATTTAAGCTTAAATATTAGGGAAATGTAAAACATTTCAAAAATGCTGCTCTGATATAGTAAGTACAATGTCATTGCTGTGAGATATTGGTATTTATTGAATTAACCACAGTTGAAACAATCATTTACTGAAAGTTAATATGTAAGAAAAAAATTTTCAACTCTTGTGTATAAATAAAAACCCTTCTTGATCTTTAGGTCCTTACTATTACACTCAAAATATCATGACAACTGTCTCTAACATCTTGGCCAAGTTAATTTCCTTTAACTATTGTGTAGATACTTCTCTATTTACCACTAGGTCAGATTATATTAGAAAAATACTAGGGAAACCGTAAGCAATGCACTTGGGCTGTGTCTGCATTGAAAAATTATTTATACTATGTTATGTGTTTTCAAGTCCAGGAGTAGAAAGCCTGGATATGAGGACTAGATGTTATATTCAGGAGTATGAATTCAAATTCATAAAACTAAAATTGTGCCGTGAATATATTTAGTTTCACAAAACCCTCAAATGACAACATGCTTAATTCTTATAAAATATAAGATTCCATCATTCCTCCATTGATAAAATATAGGAAAGCAGAAATTGGAGAAAGATTTCATCATCACCATGTCAAAGGCACCATTGTTTGCCAGACGTAAAAGCTGTCCCCTGCCAGAACTTCTTCAGAGGGGTGAACACTCTTAGGAAGTGTAGGTATCCTGCTCTCAGAATATACAAGGAGCTCTAATGTCAGTACAAGTTTGCTAGTTCCTTTCATGTTGAGCTCTAAAAGATTTTAACAAAACAAGCATAATATTGACCATGTGTATGGTAACTCATTTCTCAAATGTGAAGCTACAGAACTCAAACAAGGACCAGAGACAACATCAGGAGCAAGTGTGCGTGGTGACCTCAAAATGAGCCCTACGTCTTAGGAAGCTCCCCACACAGTTCTCTGTACCACTATGCTGCTGCTTGCTGAGAAGGATGGGGAACCAAGGATGCACCATTCCACTGACTGACACCTGGGTATGTCATGGCCTTCACTGCCTTAGACAAGTGGTCCCTCGAGAAATCTTTCATAGATAATCCAATCTCTATTACTGGCTTCTCCTGGTATGGTTGAGGGGGCTCTGAATTATACATTTAATGTTTCCAGGGCTCTTTTTGTGAAATCACACTCTAAAAGTTTGATCTTTCTGAGTTATTAATGAAAGATTGCCCACACACATGCTTGGCTTTTTTTCCCTAGAGCCCACTTTTCCAGTAGTGAACTGGAGATTTCCCCAAATCATCCAGTTATGGTTCCTTTTTGTTTAACAGTTCTTCCCCTAGTTTATTTCTTTCAACTTGCACTTTAAATATCAAAAAGAAAATAAGATACATCCTCCACCCTTTACTTGTATATCTTCTCAGCTAATGTTCAGTTTTTTCACTTATAAATTCTACTTTCCTCAAAACCGCAGGACATAATTGTGCTAAGATTCTGCCCCTGGATAACAAGGATGTCCTTTCCTCCAGTCTCCAATAACATACTCTCATTTCCTTTTGAGACTTCACAGGAGCACCTTTGACATCATTTACCAACAATCAACCAGACAACTTAGATGTTCTCTAAGCCAACAAATGCTTTATCTACCATACTCTTCAATTTCTTCTCAGTCCTCCCTTGCAAAGTCATTAAATCCATATTTCTACCAACAGTCTGTTCAAGGCAATCTGAGCTTTTGCTCTATGAGAAATTGGTAGGCAGCTAGGACTATGGGGACGATGACCAGATCCTTGGTAAACCCTGATAACACTTCTATCATGACCTTTCAATGAGCTTGAACTTGGGCAGCTTGTTTGGACAGCAGACTGTCATTTCTCTGGCTGCTTCTTAGGTAGAGCATGTTCACCCCATTCTGGTCAAGTTCCCACCATTGTAGAATGCACCAGAACAAATATCAATTGGGTAATTTAGTGAAACATATTACAACCCTCACAGTTCTTGATGCTATAGACCATGGAGAGATTTTTACCTGTAGCCCAACTGACCCTTAATTCAGTTGATGAAGTAGGTAAGAAGATGGGTTCTGTTGGTTATTTCATTTTCTGTTATTGTTTTGTTTAACTAAATAGAGAATAATAAAAATCTCTCTTTTTTTTTTACACAGAGTTCTCTGAAACCTCTCCCATGGATTTTCCTCAACTGCAAATGAAAGTAATACACTTAAATGTTATAAACTGGGAAGCTGACAAGAAGAGTGCATGACAGGAATCAAAATGCTGTTTCTATTTGGTAATGTCAGTTAGAACTGTTCATTTGAACAGATTTAACTAAAGTTCTTAAGCATAATTATTAAATTAATAATAGAAATTTTAGGGTTTTTTGACAGCCTAATTCCTCATCATAAAGTAATTTAATTCTTTTTTACCAGTAGATACTCCTTTTATTCTTGGATAATCAGTTAGTCAGGAAAACATAAGAGAATATATGTATATAAATTGCTGACTTTGTAATTGGTGCATGGAATCTATTTATAGATGATAGTGATTTTTTTCAAGGAATATATGGTTCATGCCATTACTTATAAGGACTCCATGAGGATAGATGCAACTTAGCAGCATATTGCCCTCAGAACAGATAAATTTTGTACTTATCTGCTATTTTCTATTGTATTTATGATGGTGAAAACTCTAAAGCTGACATTTATTTCAGTTGGTGAAGAAATAAATTGATGATGCAATATCAAATATTTTAACCAAAACAAATAAGTTGAGATCAGGATTTTTAGCTGTCTTCTTCAGGGCCAAGTTTAAAATTTAAAGTTCTTTTAGATCAGCTTTACAAAAGGACTGAAAATTAGTTTAAAACATTCAAGCATAAAGAGAGTCAAAATGAGAAGGAGATGGGACTAAATTCTTTAGAGAAGGACTGTCTGCTCTTCCTTATGATCAACAGAAATTCAAGAAACAGAAATGGAAGAGAAGAGTCAGATTTCACACACATTGCTACACATCACCATGGATTCATTAGATAGCCAGATATCTTCATATTAGAACACTCATTCTTTTTTTAAATTTATTGAAGTATAGTTGATTTACAATGTATTAATTTCTACTGTATAGCAAAGTGATTCCAGTATACATATACATATATTCTTTTTCATATTCTTTTCCATTATGGTTTATCACAGGATACTGAATATAGTTCCCTGTACCATACAGTAAGACCTTGCTGTTTATCCATCCTATATATAATAGTTTGCATTTGCTAACCCCAAACTCCCAGTCCATTCCTCTCCCAACCGCCTCCCCACTTGGCACCCACAAGTCTGTTCTCTATGTCTGTGAGTCTGTTTCTGTTTCATAGATAGGTTCATTTGAGAACACTCATTCTTATTCAATATGTTCATACCATTATGTTTGAGTGCTCGCTCAATTTTTTATATTCAGTTGAAGTTGTGTATTCTGCACTTAAATTACTTAGGGTAGATATAGTCTAAACTTTCCTTTAGTCTAAGGTTTATGATATTCTGTAGTACTTGGAGATAGGAAATCTTGATTTAATCTTCTTACATATGTCAGCTGTGTCATATAAATACTCTTACAATCTATATTGTAATAAATATAGGAAGATCTCAAAGGCATACTAACCACATCTAAATGGTGAGTTTTACTTTATTATGTTCCTTATAAAAATTCTAAAACACTGTATCTTTTTATCTTTTTAAAAAAAATTTTATTGAAATATAGTTGATTTACAATGTTGTGTTAATTTCTGTACAGCAGAAACTAATTTTGCTGTACAGCAAATTGACTCAGTTATACATATATATATTCTTTTCCATTATGTGAGAATTATCTTACTTCATACTAAAACCCTGTATTTTTTTTTATCTTTTTTTTTTTTTTAACATCTTTATTGGAGTATAATTGCTTTACAATTGTGTGTTAGTTTCTGCTTTATAACAAAGTGAATCAGTTATACATATACATATGTCCCCATATCTCTTCCCTCTTTCATCTCCCTCCTTCCCACCCTCCCTATCCCACCCCTCTAGGTGTTCACAAAGCACCAAGCTGATCTCCCTGTGCTATGCGGCTGCTTCCCACTAGCTATCTATTTTACGTTTTGTAGTGTATATGTGTCCATGCCACTCTCTCACTTTGTCCCAGCTTAGCCTTCCCCCTCTCTGTATCCTCAAGTCCATTCTCCAGTAGGTCTGTGTCTTTATTCCCGTCTTGCCACTAGGTTCTTCATGACTATTTTTTCTATTTTTTTTTTTTTTTTTTTTTAGATTCCATATGTATGTGTTAGCATACGGTATTTGTTTTTCCCTTTCTGACTTACTTCACTCAGTATGACAGACTCTAGGTCCATCCACCTCACTAAAAATAACTCAATTTCATTTCTTTTTATGAGTGAGTAATATTCCACTGTATATATGTGCCACATCTTCCTTATCCATTCATCTGATGATGGACACTTAGGTTGCTTCCATGTCCTGGCTATTGTAAACAGAGCTGCAATGAACATTGTGGTACATGACTCTTTTTGAATTATGGTTTTCTCAGGGTATATGCCCAGTAGTGGGATTGCTGGGTCGTATGGGAGTTCTATTTTTAGTTTTTTAAGGAACCTCCATACTGTTCTCCATAGTGGCTGTATCAATTTACATTCCCACCAAAAGTGCAAGAGTGTTCCCTTTTCTCCACACCCTCTCCAGCATTTATTGTTTCTAGATTTTTGGATGATGACCATTCTGACTGGTGTGAGGTGATATCTCATTGTAGTTTTGATTTGTATTTCTCTAATGATTAATGATGCTGAGCATTCTTTCATGTGTTTGTTGGCAACCTGTATATCTTCTTTGGAGAAATATCTATTTAGTTCTTCTGCCCATTTTTGGATTGGGTTGTTTGTTTTTTTGATATTGAACTGCATGAGCTGCTTGTAAATCTTGGAGATTAATCCTTTGTCAGTTGCTTCATTTGCAAATACTTTCTCCCATTTTGAGAGTTGTCTTTTCATCTTGTTTATGGTTTCCTTTGCTGTGCAAAAGTTTTTAAGTTTCATTAGGTCCCATTTGTTTATTTTTGTTTTTATTTCCATTTCTCTAGGAGGTGGGCCAAAAAGGATCTTGCTGTGATTTTTGTCATAGAGTGTTCTGCCTATGTTTTCCTCTAAGAGTTTGATAGTGTCTGGCCTTACATTTAGGTCTTTAGTCCATTTTGAATTTATTTTTATGTATGGTGTTAGGGAGTGTCCTAATTTCATTCTTTTACATGTAGCTGTCCAGTTTTCCCAATACCACTTACTGAAGAGTCTGTCTTTTCTCCACTGTATATTCTTGCCTCCTTTATCAAAAATAAGGTGACCATATGTGTGTGGATTTATCTCTGGGCTTTCTATCCTGTTCCATTGATTTATATTTCTGTTTTTGTGCCAGTACCATACTGTCTTGATTAGTGTAGCTTTGTAGTACAGTCTGAAGTGAGGGAGCCTGATTCCTCCAGCTGCATTTTTCTTTCTCAAGATTGCTTTGGCTATTCAGGGTCTTTTGTGTTTCCATACAAATTGTGAAATGTTTTGTTCCAGTTCTGTGTAAAATGCCAGTGGTAGTTTGATAGGGATTACATTGAATCTATAGATCACTTTGTAAAACTCTGTATTTTTAATGGTCATCACTAATCTGCACTAAGCTCATTAGTGTGGTAGAAACACCTACTTGTCATTGAAATTGATGAAAAACTTTTGGTAATGGCACCCAGACTGAGAGAATCCAATGTTAAGAAAACATAAATAAATAGAACAAAAGAATAACTTTTTTTTAAGATTTATGAATCCTTTGTCCTTCAAATAGTGCAGGTTTAGAGTAAATACAGTCCATGAAGTGTTAAAAACAGAACTAACCAATAAAGTCTTGCTTCTCTTCTCTCCATCACATGTGCTGCAGAAACATACCACACTGTCATCTTCTGGTTCCCAGTGCATCCTCAGCATGCCAGTTCTCAGATCAGGTCTCTGCTGCATCTTCCTCATTCAGGCTGACAGTTTACAAGGTTTCTCTCAATCTCATCCTGATGTACCACCCACTGACAAAATACATATGTTCCTGAGACGTTTATAAAACACACTATGTCAAAAATTTTACTTTTCTTACTGAATTATATTACCATCAAATGTTTTTATAAGGGGAATAATTTTATTTCAAGCTAAAATATTTGTTTTGCATTTTCCCTATTTCATAACAGGAGACTTTGGAAACTCCTAGTAGGCGTTTGTCTTTCTCCATTCCTAAATAAAGTATCTTTCACAAGCCTTTGATTATCTTGTTTGGATCTGTAAGTATGTCCATGTAAACATCCCCTATTCTCTCCTACAGTAATCTGGACTTTATTACCTGTACACCAATAACTCTTGTCTATTATCCAGAAATCTTCTTATTCAGTCTTTTAAATATCTCTCAAATGCAGTCTTTTCTTTTTTCTTTCACTAACACTGATTTGCTCAGGAACTCATGATCCCCTTTTGGGAGTGGGGCAATAGCCTGGTTTCAGGCCTTCAGTCTTGCCAAGTTCCCAATGTAATATAACTACTGAAACAGATTTTTGAAACACACAATGTATGTGGATTTGATGCTGTATTCAATGCTTTCTTCATTGCCTATAACAGCGTCTTCCATATTGTGCTTCATGGAATATCAATTGAAATCCAAAATGGGGTTAGGGGAAAAGAAACAAAAGTTCCTTGGGCAAATAAGCTTAGGAAATTGTGGATGTACCTGTTTTCATTACTGTAAATTTCTCAGGATATTTTGATGTTACCGACATTTTTAATATCCAAGAAGATGTACTAGTATTCACCATTTCTTTAACCTATTCATTCACAAAATCTGGGCAGAGAGGGGAGGGGTGTAAATGCTATGAACATGATTTTATAAGTACTGTTTTATGGAATAATTTCAAACATTTTTTGTGGCAATATAGACTGCTTTTAATCTTACCCACTTCCAAAACCTGCCTGTATCGACTCTTCTCTCTCCCATGATTTCTGTCACAATGAAACCCTTACAGTGCCTCCTTGGGTGGCTGTACCTGCTATTTGCCTGATAGGCTCTCTTCTGGGAAAACTACCCCACTCTCAAAAATTAGCATAAACATCTCTTTCTTTAATCTACTATTATCCTGCACCTATCTGTCCTTTAGAAATACTCAAGAAATCTCTAGGTCTCTAAGAGTGAGACCCTGGGATCTATATACATATATATATATATTTTTTTCATCTCTGAAGTTGATTCTGAGAGAGTGTGAGTATTGAGAGCCATTGCTTTGATTCTTCCAAACAGAGATCTTTCTGGCATTGGACCAGTGTTTTAGCCGATGGTCCTATTATAGCAATTACAGTCCTCATCACACTGCATTGTGTTTACTGGCTTAAATGTTTTGTCATTAAATCAGGACTATTAGTATTGATATTTGTATGTCTGCACAGTATTACTACTCTGAAACAGTAGGTGTTCAGTAAGTACATACTATTAATTACTTATATAAGCTAGTCTAAAATTGGATTTTAAATTCCCATAGAGATGGACATTTTTCTAAGTGTTTATTATCTTAACCTAATAGAAAGGCAAAAGAATCACACCTTCATAGAATTGCTATTATCATGAACACAAGATTATCTAAAACAGGAAAATTATAAAGAAAACATCATTTTTAGATTTGTGTAAGTAGAAATTTTATCTTCTTACATTTGGAAAATTATCATAGAAAAACAAACCTAGGAGGGGCACATTAATAATCATAATTGTTGAATATAAATCATTTGAACTTTGGAAAAATGGATTACACAGAAACTCAACAAATGTATCGTGGTGCTTAGCATAATGAGATGAAAATCACTACATGGAAAACTACATATGAAATAAATGATTTATTTTGCCAGAAGCACAGTATAAGTTTACGGGAACAGCTATTAACAGAATAGGCCTGGAAAAATAACTGTCAAAGCAATAAAGAAGAAAATCAACTCTTTGTATAAACAATGTGTCTAAAGATCAGTCTTCAATACTTGGAGCAACACTCTTAAATCTAGTTAAATACAGAAGTGACAGAAACCAGTCAAGAACATTTAAGCAAAAATAAAATATCAGGCATAACAACTGAAATAAAATTAAAGCATTGAAATACACAGACTATCAGCTTTCTAAAAGATACTGGAGTTAGCATTTTAGAGCACTCACAACTGAGTCCAACTGTAGGAAAAGTTTATTGTCTATCCCAAATCCATTCTTTCCTTCTTCCTTAGTAACGAAACCCTGGTTCTGTTGGGATGGCACTGTGCCCAACTACAAAATCGTGTTTCCTCCTTTCTTACCACGAACAAGTTGTGACGGAAGAGATGTGAATGGAAGATTTGCGTGAGGCTTCTGGAATGCTGAATTCAGCTGGCAAGATTCTGAGGCCCTTCTATCTTTCACAGAGATGCGATGGCTGGAACTGCAGTGACTACAAATGACAATGAGGTGGCCTTGAGGATGGGCGACCCTTGCAAAGAATGAATGATGGAGGAGATAGAGAGCCTGTGGTTTTATTGCATCATGGAGACGATGATGGTGTCTAGGGTACCACATCTACCCTATACTATGCACTTCGGGACTTCTACAATGTATTTTGCTAAGCTCATTTTTTCTCAGATCTATAGCCGATAATCAGATACAGTACCAAATTAATAGTCCATGCTACTTCTTGGAGGAATGCCATCTAACAGGTACCATTTAGTACTTCTTCCCCAGGAGCACAGGCCTAAATATGTGCTGTAGACATATAAAAGGGGAGGCTAGTGATATGGAAATTATTGGTCTCTGGCATTTCTGAATGTCTGCTGTCTCCTGGATGAGGAACATCCAGAATGGCCATACTTTTAAAGAACATCCAGAATGGCCATACTTTTAAAGTGAAGAACACAACCACTACCCATGAGAACATAGAAAATATACACAAAGTTCCTCCAGTGCTATAGTGAAAGTAACCCTGTGATAGATTAACTGGGGAGTTTCAAAATGTAGAATAGGCTTAATCATCACCACATTTGTCTGAATCACTTGATTTGAGACACTGTTTATGCACCTACAATCTGATCAAAGTGACCTAAGAATGCTCTCAGGGAGGCATGACTGAGTTTGAGTGTAACTAAGGAAACACACATTAAAATAATTATGTTGAACTGTGTTCAAAGAGCTTGAAGAATATACAAAGAGAAGAGAGATAGACTAAAAAAAGGAAGAGACTGAAAGACGAAATGTGTTCATCCCTCTAGGATTAGTCAGAAGAGAATGTGCCCAATTTAAATAAATAAATTTGGATTCTCAGTAAGCTTCACTATCATGAATCAAGTTCTGACAGTTAGGCTGTAATGAATTCACCAAAATAGTGCCACCCCATAGGGATATGTTTGGCCAGCTGGTGTTCTTCAAGCAAATTTTCTAGGAGTCATTAGAAGGCAGGTTCCTCAAATACACCGCCCTCCAGAGCACAACTTTATCCAATACTCTCTATAACCTAGTTATTCCAAAACCATATAAGGGATGTATCATACTAGAAGAAGAGAGGTGTTTTGGCATTCTCATTCTTGACTCTTATAAAATCTCTTCCCTGACTGCTCCTTTTCTTTCATCTAGCTGTATTTTCATATATATATATATATATATATATATATATATATATATATACACACACACACAAATATCTATCTATCTATCTGAGAAAATATAGCCTATATATAGGCTTAGATAGATAGATAGATAATTTCTCCCTAAGAGTTACAGCTTCATTTCACTACTTCTCTTTGCAGTAAAATCTCTCCAGAGTTGCTATCCTTGATGTCTTCAAGGATTCTTCTCCCATTCTCTGCTTAATCCACACCAATCTAACTTTTACACTCATCTCTCCATGAAACTAAGGAAATGTCACCAAAGCCCTACATGTTGCTAAATCCTAAGGTCAATGTTCTGTCTTCATTTCACTCAGTCTATCAGCAGAATTCCACTTCATTGATCACTCCCTCCTCATGAATACTCTTTGGTCTCTTGTTTCCCGGAACTTCATATTCTTTGGATGTCACTTATAATTCACTGATTGTTCTTTCTTAGGTTCTTCTGCTGATTTCTCCTCTTTTCAACTCTTCACACTGGTGTGTGGGCTGAGTCTTGATCCTCTCTTGTTCTGTAGCAATGCACATTCCCTTGGTATCTCACAGCTTCACATGTCATCTACAGGACCAAAACACTTCCAAATTTTGTAACTCCAACTTAGAGTTCTCTCTGTCATATCTCAACTGCATACTTGACATCTCCACTTGGAAGTCTAATATCCGTCTCAAAATCATCTATAAAAACTGAACTAGTCATCTTTCTCCAAAAGCACGTGGCACTAGAAATTTCTTTCTCTAAGTTAATAACAAATCAATTGTGCCACTAGCTCAAGCCAAAAAATGGAATCCATCGTTGATTCCATCTTTTCTCTCAAGTCCTTGCATAAATTTGTCAGGAAAATTTTCTGTCACCAACATCAAATTATATTAGGAAGTTGACCTCTTCTGATTATCTCTACTGCTCCTGCCCTAGTAGAAGTCAGCATGATCTCTCGCTGACATGGTTTCTACAGCCTCCTGACTTTTGTCTCAGACTCCACCCTACCTTGCTGCAGTTTTCTCAATGCACAGATCAGAATGACCTTTCAAAAATGCAAACTGACTCATCTCCAAACCTCCCCTTGGCTCCCCTTTTCTCTTAGAACAAAAGCCCAGCAGAGCTGTGCCTGATTCGACCCCTTATTACCTCCCTGATCTAATCTCCAACTACTCTTCTCATCACACTATTCCAACCATGCTGGGCTTCTTCCTGTACCTTGAACACACTAGATAGCACTCCTGTCATAGGGAGATTTACACTTAGTCGTCCCTCTGTAACTCCAAATACCTCCATCTCAGTCTTAAAGTTTTTGCTCAAATACCAGCTTTTCAATCACATCTACTCTTTTCTATATAAATGCCAACTACCAACGCTTTCTCAATTCCATCCAAATCCCAATACCCCCTTTTTCTTTTCAACATAACACACTGCTTCCTAACAAAATAGGAATTTACTTATTTATTACCGTTTTTGTTGTTCTTTGAATGTCTTCTCTCACTGGCAAGTAAGCTCCCTCAGTAGAAAGAATCTTTGTGATTTTGTTCACTGCAAAAGCCACGTGCCTAGAACAGACTATAATCTAGAATAGCTACTTAGTAAATACTTCCTGAATAAATGAATCAATGATATTGCCAATGCCTCTGTTTTAGTTATCATTTCTGTGATTATGACATGTAAATATTTTCTGTTGTGTCTTCTGTATAAGTCTAGTCTATCAAGGTGAATTATAATCTCTTAACAAGTAGTGTCCACAGCTCATAATTATTGTTGCAAGCATACAATGCAGGACAAAGAAGGCATACAGTATTTTTCCTTTCTATACACACCTTACATCCTCTGAAAATATTTTTGTTTTAGCCAAGGCACAAGTATATTCTAGCAACCTAGATTAAGAGCAAAAGCATTTCTCAAAAAGAATGCAAGTGGAGATGACCTATGATAAAACATGGCTGGTGCAAATTTAAGGCAGGGAGATAAGTTCAATGGTTAACAGTATAGACCCATAAGCTAGAATTCCTAAAGTATCATCTCATTTCTGCTGCTCAATACCTGTGAAAGTTAAGTGACATGCATAAGTTAACAAGCCTCTCTGTGCATCACTTCCTTATCTGTAAAACAGAAATAATAGTAACTACCACATAAGATGGCTATGAAAAATTAAATATTAATTTGTCAAACTACATGTTAATTTAATGTCAAGTACATTGAATTTAGCTTGGCACCCAGTAGGCACTCTACACGTGTTATATGTTAGCCCTTCAGGTGTGACTCAATGCTTTTACAAATATTTATCTGACATTTTTTGTTCCTGCTTCTCCCATGAACAATCTCTGTGACGCTGAGTGGCTCACTAAAGTGCTCTGGCCTTCGTTTATTTACCAACAAAAGCAAGAGATTGATCTTGATGACTGCCCAGATCCCTAACAGCACTAAAGATGTGTGCTTCTCTGAATGTTCAGAGAAAGGCAAACATTTTCACGCCAAAATCCGTTCCTGGCCATAGAGCATAACAGTTATGGGATGATCTTTCTTTTCACATTGATGTCAATGCTTATATTTGGGGAAAGGGTGAGATTTGTAGCTCTGTATTAATCAAGAGGTGGAAACATAGCTGATGTTCATCTTTATCCCCTTTATGGTCCACATTTCTGGATTGTGAGAATTCTTGAAAGAAAGTCAGAGGACAATCAGTGAGTAAGACAAGGACAATGGTAGTGGCATAAATGGGGGTGAAAATCACAGGAGTGGCCCGGGCATCGAGGATGAGGATACCTGTCAGGTGTGCAGGCGCATTCCTGCTGAATGCCAGCCCTGAAGGTAGGAAACTTTTGGTGGATCAAGAAAGGTCAAGAGGGACTAGATGAAGGAAGAAATAAGGAGAAATTAATATCAGATCATTCTGATAATAATCAGAATTTTAAAACTAAATACGGTCTAGAAAGGAGAAATACAAAATTCTCTGGCTTAATATTCCATTAAAAATATCTTGTGATTCACAAAGCAGCCTGTCTTTTTCTGTTCAGGTTGCCACAACAAAATACCAGACAGAGTTTAAACAAAAAAAATTTATTTCTCTCAGTTCTGGAGGACGGAAATCCAAGATCAGGGTGCCAGCATGGTTGGGTGAGGGCCCTCTTTCAGGGCATGGATTTCAAGTGTGTCCTCAAGTGGTAGAAGGCAAGGGATCTCTCTGAATCCTTCTTTATTTCATAAGGCACTAATCCCATCATGACATTCTACCCTCAGGTCTTTAGCACCTCCCAGAGCCGCAGCTGCCAAGGCCATTCCATCTCCCAGACCCCCACCTAACAAGGCCATCACATCTTCCAAACCACACCTACTAAGTCCACTCCTTCAGCATTAGCATTTCAACATAGGAAATTTGGGAAGACACAAACATTCGAACCATAACACAGTCCGCCCCATATTCTGCCACTCCGAGCCACCAAGATGGGGGCCTAAATTCTTCAAAGACGATTGTGCTTAAGAATATCCTCTGACAGGAAACAGTGTAGATACTTCAGCAGAAGGGTTTGTTTTCATCACTCAGTATTAGAAGTGCTACTTTGATCTCAGCAGAAATGAATTTACACATGCATTTAGAACTTAGCCCCCATATATTACCTTTAAAATTGTAAAACTGCTTAAATATAATGATACTGTAGTTTTCTATATACATTTTAAAAATAAACCTGTTTTCAATGATTGGCATTAATAATATTCAAGTGCAACTATTGTGCTAATGCTTAATAAATACTTAAAAATGGGTTTTAAGCATGTATTGGTTACCATGAAAGTATGCCAAGGTGGCCCAACTGTTTCTTGATGACACAAAGGCAATTTCTGACCCCTGGGCCTGTGATGGGATGAAAGAGAAGGCCAACTAACTTTGACTCTCTCTGGGACATTCATCACCATTGCAACAAGGGAGGAAGGACAAGGTGGTAACCCCAGAAGCTCACTTTCTCCTTCTAATCACGACACATAATTCTAGTGGCTGCCAATCCAGAGTTAGTTTTGCCAGTTTAAGGATATGGACAATATTTCTTAAAGTCCTTTGTTATATTTGCAACTCTTAGGGGTTAGAATAAGAAAGTAAAGCAGTGGGACATTTGCATGGTCAGAATATTGGTATGGTTTTTTTCTCCTTGAAAACTGAAGCTTAAGATCAGACTGTGAATACGTTTAGCCCAAAATGTATTATGAATCAAAGCTCTTTTTATAATGGCCAGCAAAACCAAGAAGCCAGAGAAATGTTTTAATCTAATCTATTAGGTACAGGTCTCTAAGTTAAATGTTTTAATCTAATCTATTAGGTACAGGTCTCTAAGTTAAATGTTTTAATCTAATCTATTAGGTACAGGTCTCTAAGTTAAAGTAGTGAATCAATATTAACTAACCCTGCCCCACCACACACATTTCTTTGGCAGAGGTTTCCGAGTTAAAAGCCAATGAGCTGGAGGCTCTGCTTTGATACCACAGCCTTTGGGGAAAAGAAATGGTGAAGGTGGTTCTACTCTGATGAGTAGAGGCTGGGGAACTCTTTTAAACTACCTGAGCCCCGGTCGCAAACAACGACTACTGGAGCTAGACCATCTCTGTGGTAGGCTGCACTAAGACCCAACCATCAGCCTCCAGCTCTCCCTGGCTGAGGACAGGTAGGTAGGTACCTGCGTAGACAACACATCATCCAGAAGAAGCCATTTAACACCTCTTCCACCAGAGGGCGCAGTCCCCCGAGACAAAGGAAGTCAGAAGTACAACACAAACCGCCCCCTCTCACCCTGCCTTGTAGAACCAGTGACACAAGAGTGCATGGGAGGGGTGTACAATTCACGTGACAACATATATCCTTTCCTTTTTGTTCATAAGCCCAATTAGTGGCTTCTGGCCTTGAAGTATTGATACATGTCGTTAAAATGTGCTTGATTTAGTTGAACATAAGTGGGTCAGGAAGATGTGAGACACTATTATAATCTGAGATAGTCCAAAAGACATTCTATAAAAGGATTATCTGGTCTCGCTACACAGACCTTTTCCAGGTATGGATAATTGACGCCGTATATACATCATACATAATATATATCTAATGCTTTGCTCTGTAAATTATATTATGCTTATTAAGATAACTTCAAGGATTTCCACTGCCAGCGTCTTAGTAAATGTTTCCTTACTTCTAGCTAGATTACTTCAATACTATTGCAATCGGCTTGTTTTATTTGCTGTCTCTCCAGTCTTCCCATGTGCATCCGAGTAACTTCCATGGTAGTTTTCGTGTGTTTTCTCCAGCATCTGACACAGTGATTGGAACAGAAGAGATGCTCAGAAAACAGGTAATGAAGTAATGAGTGAACCCCACACTAGAGCTCTGAAAATGCCAATTCCCTGGTCAAAAATTTCAGTGGACCCTCATGACCTACGACATAGAGTTTATGTTTCTAAGCATAATATTCATATCCTCTACAACCTGGCCCCCAATTCTTATTCCAAAAATATCTAATGCAACACCCAAAAAAGTATACATTCCCGTCAGACTAGACTCTCAATCCAGTTAAAATAGATCATCCTCACAGCACACCGTAATCTTGGGCATCTTTCCACAACACTGCTACCTCAGCCTAGAATTCCTTTTCCTCCTTCTCTATCCTTTCCAATCATATCCATATTTCAAATACCAGTTCAAGTTTCACTTAATCCATGAGTGATTCTCCAGGTGGAATAAATGTCTCTGAGTTTACAAACTCTTTGGTTATAAGTATTTCATCAAGTATTTATTCTTTGATTCATCAAATAGTTACTAAAAACTTTTATGTATGCAACACTGATCTAAATTAGATCAAGGTGCTGAAGATCTAACAGTCAGTGAAACATGGTCCCTGCCCAAGAGATGTATAGGCTGGTAGGAAATCCAGACATGCCAGCAGATCACTACAGTAGAGATCCTTCAGAAGTTATAAGTACAGGGTTCTAGGTAACCTGTGAGGGAGGCATTCAGTGCAGGCTCTTGGGATGTCAGCAAGGATTGTCTGGAAGATGTAAGTCCATTGTGACTGGGACTCAGTCAATCATTGTTTGAAATAATGGAGAGCCCAAAATTACAAGACTTATTATGCCAATTCCCTCATCAAAAACTTATAAAGTCTCCTTACTGTCCACAAATAGAGCTTATGCTGTTAAGCACTTACAGCCTGCATAGGGGTTAGTCAAGTGAATGGAGGCCCAAGAGAGGGGAGGGGGATTATCTGCAGCACAAAATAGGCCAGAAGGAGAGAGAGCATCTCAATCTGGGTAACTGCCATACTTTCTCGCCCTCCTGACCTCCACGTTTTTCCTCAATGAACCACAAAACAGGCCTTCCTATTTGCCTTTGTTTAAAAATACTGGAGCATCTTTTTTGTTGTTGTTAATCTGCACCACCAGATGGTAAGGCCTTTATTTGAGAGAACTTGTCCTATATTCTCCAGAATATCATACACACAGTCCAGGACACTGATTCACTAATTGTGTTCAATGCAATTAAATATGATAGTAATATTCAAAGGAGGAAGGATCAGTGCAGAGGAAAATAGGGCATTTTCTCTTTATACACTGTCCACTGCTATTAATTATCGACTAATGTTGAACTTAACTTCACTCTTCTTCAGAAACTGTTTTAACTTACTCTCCACTCTGATGCTTCCCGCTTATTCACAGCCAACCACAATTGAGTTTTCTTCTCTCCATCAGGGCTCTAAACTTAAGATGTCAGAAGTTGATGTAAAGCTTTGTGCCTCAAGCATCAAAATTCTTTCATCTTTCTTGGCTATACTGAGCTAGAGCTTTATCTCTCCTGTTTTTCCCTAGGGTTCTGTTTTGTTTATATTCCTAGAAATCTTTCAAAGTTAGAGCAAGAAAGTGATTCTATCTATATTCACTTTTCCTATGCTTTGCAACATGAACTAAAGCCAGAAGAACATGTGGTGGACACTTAGTAAATACTGCCACTGCCTCAGCCCTTTCCTCAGAATGACATTAATGCCTCTTCCATAATGCCACTCACAAGCTTCTCTTTCTTACTGTTCCTACTTTTTTAAAAAATAGCATAAATAACTTGTTTTCTCCTGAACCAGTTGAGGATAAGTTGAGAAACTGATGTCTAGTCACTTCCAGATTTTCTAGTGTTCAATCCTAAAAACAAGGGCATTCTCGAAAATAACCACAATATGACCATCAAAATCAGGAAATTAACACTGATTTCTTAATACCATCTGTTATGGGCTAAATTGTGTCCCCCCCAAATTCATATGTTGAAGTCCTGACCGCCAGTACCTCAGAATATGACTGTAATTGGAGAGCCTTTAAAGAGGTTATCAAGTTAAAATGAGGCCAGTAGTTTGGGTCCCAAACCAATCCCATCAGTGTCTTCAAGAAGTGGCAATTTGGACACACAAAGAGACACCAGGGGCACATGTACACCATGGGGACAAGATGCAAACAAGAGCAAGGGACCAAACCTGCCTATACCTTGATCTTGGACTTCCAGCTTCCAGAACTGTGAAAAAATAAATCTCAGTTATTTAAGCCACCCATTCTGTGTTGTTCTGTTATAGCAGCCCTAGCAAACTAATATACTATCTAATCCACAAACTCCATTTAAGTTTCCCAGTCACATAATAATACGCATAGTATAAAACGTCCAAACAAAGATGTCCAGTTGAATTTAGTTGTCATGTCTTTTCATTCTCCTTCAATCTGGAAGAGTTCAGCCTTGACGCTTGAACATACACTTCTGCACGCTATTTTATAGAAAAACATTCAATTTGTCTTGTATTTCCTCATGATTAAATTCAGACAATGCAAGCTGTGCTTAATCTCACTGAATCCAATTTTGTACTTCGTCCCAATGCTAGTAATGCTAATTCAACCACTTGATTAGGGTCACGTCTGCTGTCATTTTCCACTTAAAACATAGTCTTTCTTCCTTTTGCAATTAATTGTCTGTTGCTGTTGTTTTGTTGTTCATAGGGAGAGAGTTTGAGATTATGTAAATATCCTGGTTCTCACCAAATTTTCACCCAGAATTTTGAGGATCCACAGAAAATTCTTGTGTGTAGCAATTTCTATGATAATACTAAATGGTGAAGTTTTTAATTATTTCTACATATATTACATGACTTTTCACTATAAGGAAAGATATGTCTTCTCTCCATTTATTTATTCATTTATTTATATAGTTATTTTGATGCCTAAATCGTTTCTGATTTCAACAGTAGGAGCCTCTTCAGGATCACTTTTATGTTCTGTTAACATGTCTTCAATGTTCCTTGAAGACTTTCTTCACAGGATGTTCCAGGCTCATCTTGTACATTTACGGCTCCGCTTCTGGAACCAGCCACATCTTTTAAGAAGATATGGTTCCTCTTAGTGACAGTGGTGTTTAGAAGCCAAGATCTAGGCACTAAATGAACTCATTGATACTTGTGTATCACTGATTCCAGACTCACTCAGTGGACAGAATAGACACTCACAAATGTGAGTTCACACTGATACTCCAACTGCAAAACAACGTCATTGCTGGATTTATTGTAGTTTTCTTTCCTTTTTAAATGTGTGCCTCTACCCCAAGCTGAAATTTTCAGGAAGGAATGAAGGAAGAAAGTGAACTGTTTTTTTAAGCTAAGCATTTTATCTTATTCAGTACTAAAGAATGAAATCCTAGATATCTCATGTCTCACCAAAATGTGAGTAAAAATGACTCCCAAGTTACAATAGCCCCTTCTTCAGGTGTTCAATTAGACAATCTTACCTAACTTAGGGTCTTCCAATGAGATTACAAACAGGTGGGCTGTTGGGTAAGCATTTTAGTTCTTTCCTTCTGTTTTCCAAGTATTGAAAGCAGTTGCATTCACCTAATTAAACAAAGAATCACTTGGGAGCATTTAAAACCTACTGAAGCACTAATCCTACTGCAAGACAATTAAATCGTAAACTCTGGTGTAAGGCTCAGTCATGAGTGTATTGTAAGACTCTCCATGTTTTCTCCCTTTCATTAACCACTGATTTAAACTGCTTTTTCTCCTCATCATAGATTTACTTGTCACTAAAATAACATGTGATCTAAACTTACTGTGAAAGGCAAATGCTAAGATGGAATCTATGCTGTCTACCTGCTGATGTCCCAGCCCCTATACTCTCCCTGCTGTGAGTGTGGGTGGGACATGCCTCTAGCCAATAGAATATGGTAGAGGTGAGAGGATTTTTCAGGTGTAATATAGGTTCCAAATCAGTTGATTTGAACTAATTAAAAAGAGGTCACCTTGGGAGCGCCTGACTTGATGGAAGATAATCTTGCCCCAGCTGATCCTCTGGCTGAGAGTGCAGTCTGACCAACACCTAGATTGCAGCCTTGTGAGATCCTGAGCAGAGAACCCAGGGAGCTGTGTGCAGATTCCTGATCCAAGAAATGTGGGATGGTAGGTGTGTGTTGTTTTAAACTGCTATTTGTGTGATGATTCGTTTTGCGGCAATACAAAATTAACGGTTACCAACCACTTTTTGACTGCCAGGCAATGTTTCCATTCATTACAAGTTATTGATCTTATTTTGACCTGAAGATGGAAAAAAATAAAGCACTGGACACAGGGTTGGTGAGTAGTAAAAATTTTTGACTGATTGTAATATCCGGCAAAAAATAATCTGTGGTATAATGAGCATGTCTGCTCTATTTCATCCTCTCAAAGAATATTTACACTTTCAAGGACCCTTTTGATGTCATTGCCCTCTTTCTCTATGGTGGAAGTAAAGTCAGCCATTTGGCATCCTTTTCCTAAAGGGTCATATTCCCCTACATTGAGATGTTGGTGGATAAGTGTTGTAAAAATAAGTTAGTGGGGGTAGAATATAACACTAAGAGATTTTTGAAATTGATTGCAATTACCTTTAATGAAAAGAACTTCAATTAAATTAAGCCTGACTCCACCCCAACTGTTCATACTTCAACCCTCTAATACACATACACTTCAGTCAGAAAATCCATGAAAGTTCTTTTTTTTCTTCCAAACAACTTGATTATATCTCTCATACAATGTCTACAAAACTTCTTTACAAACATATTCCTAGAATAAAAACAATGACTTTCCCCTTGAGGGAGATTGACCTGAGAGGTGTGGGGCATGAGGTATAGTAGGCCAGACCTGGAAATTATGACAACCTTTGAGCAACTTTTGAAGCTTCTTGAAAGCACTAAGGCAGACTTTCGTTAAGTACTGACCATGACAATGTGCAAAAGGCTGATTTGGTCTGAGATCGTGTCACTCCATTTATCCTGTATAGCCCCATACTGGAGCCAAACTTTTTTCCTTGAGTCTGATGTTTTTTGAGCCTGGTTTTCTAATTCAAAATGGCCCACGTGCTTTCACAGTCATGTCTAACTATGATTCTATTAAGGAATAAAGTCAAGTTCTACCTTCTCCATGAGGAAGACTAGTGCTCCCTTGAACTTTCAATATATAATACATCAAAATATCCTCTTGGTAAAAGGAAGAAGAAGAGGAAAAGTGTGAGCAATGCAGTCCCACAAGACAGCATTCTAGAAGGCTTTCATAGCAAAGTCTTGAAAGCAATTTTCTTAACTCTATAATTAAGAAGATGTCAATTACCCATGGGGGGAAAAAGGGGTTTTGTAAGAAACTATTTGGAGAAATACTGAGTTAGAAGAAATTAAAATTTTTTTTTTTTCTTAAGTTTAAGGCCTCTTACGACCTTTGTTGTAAATCTCCAAGAAACAGAATCATACTTATTGAATCTGCAGCAGCTCCATAACTTTTTCAATTCTTGAACACTTTTCAAACTAGGAAGACAATTGGGTAAACTTATATTCAACACCAGTGGTTCTTACAGTATGTCTCCCAGATCAGCAGCTTCAGTGTCCACATCTCCTGGATACATGTTAGTGATGTGATTTCTGTACTCTACCCCAGACCGGATGAATCTGATTCACAATGAAGTTTGAGATTTGTTGCTTTATTCCACATGTGACTTGAGGAATCTCAATCCACTCCTCTTTTCAGAACAGATACTTACTGTAAGGGATATATATATATATATTTTTAGATTTTACATATATATTTTTTTAACATCTTTATTGGAGTATAATTGCTTTATAATAATGTGTTAGTTTCTGCTTTATAACAAAGTGAATCAGCTACAGATATACATATATCCCCATATCCCCTCCCTCTTGCATCTCCCTCCCTATCCCACCCCTCTAGGTGGATACAAAGCACCGAGCTGATCTCCCTGTGCTATGCGGCTGCTTCCCACTAGCTATCTATTTCACATTTGGTAGTGTATATATGTCCATGCCACTCTCACTTCATCCCAGCTTACCCTTCCCCCTCCCTGTGTCCTCAAGTCCATTCTCTACGTCTGCGTCTTTATTTCTGCCCTGCTCCTAGGTTCTTCAGAACCATTTTTCTATTTTTTTTTTTTTTAGATTCCATATATATGTGTTAGCATATGGTATTTGTTTTTCTCTTTCTAACTTACTCCACTCTGTATGACGACAGACTCTATGTCCATCCACCTCACTACAAATAACTCAAGTTCGTTTCTTTTTATGGCCGAGTAATATTCCATTGTATATAAGTACCACATCTTCTTTATCCATTCATCTGTAGATGGACACTTAGGTTGCTTCTATGTCTTGGCTATTGTAAATAGAGCTACAATGAACATTGTGGTACATGACTCTTTTTGAATTATGGTTTTCTCAGGGTATATGCCCAGTAGTGGGATTGCTGGGTCGTATGGTAGTTCTATTTTTAGTTTTTTAAGGAACCTCCATACTGTTCTCCATAGTGGCTGTATCAATTTGCATTCCCACCAACAGTGCAAGAGGGTTTGTAAGAGATATTTTTTAAAATAAAGGATTTACGTTGGGAACTGTGTAACCACTGAGAGTGGGAACACAATTTCTCCCTGTGGAGTTTTGAATCCTCAGTGAGAGTAATTGAAGAGACATGAACAATGTTTAACAGTCCTAAAAGACTTTGCTGAAGACATTGCCTCTAAAATCAAAGGTGTCTAATTGATAGGAAAATATAGATATTTTTCCTCTCGCCAGTCTGTCAGTCTGATAATTTACAGCCTGAACGATTTCCTTTTCAAATGAACATCCAAGAAGTAAATGTGTTAAATGTTAACATCTGTTCTGAAATAATTCATCAGCTTTGCCATACACAGATGACATGAAACTTTCTTAAATGCCTATTTAAGACACCTAAGTCTGCATGTGTTATTATTGACTGCTAGGTATTTAACTTCTAAAATCCCAGCGAATATGGTGGTATATCACAGCTTTATAGTTAGTAATAAACATAGTTATGTAATACCAAAAAGAAATAAAATTGGAGGAAGGGATTAGTTTCTATCTATACTGCATGAGGGAATAAACAACATCAAAGTCTGGGCTGGCTGACTGTAGCTTATCTAGACGGCCTAAAGATCAGAATGGCTATTTGCTGTCACTTAAATCTTTAGGTCAAGAAATAGCTCATACTATGTTGCTTAAAACGTTACATTTTTTTAAATTGAATTTAGTTTATTTACAATAGTGTGTTATTTTCAGGTGTAGAGCAAAGTGATTTGGTTATACATATATATGTGTGTGTGTATATATATATATATATTCTTTTTTGATCCTTTTCCATTATAGTTTATTACAAGATATTGAATATAGTTCCGTGTACTATACAGTATATCCTTGTTTTTATCTATTTTATATATAGTAGTTCGTATCTGTTAATCCCATTTTCCCAATTTATCCCTCCTCCCCCTTCCCCTTTGGTAATCGTAAGTTTGTTTGCTATGTCTGAGTCCGTTTCTGTTTTGTAAATAAGTTCATTTGTACTATGTTTTAGGTTCCGCATATAAGTGACATCATATAATACTTGTCTTTCTCTGTCTGACTTACTTCACTTAGTATGATAATCTCTAGGTCCATCCATGTTGTTGCAAATGGCACTATTTCATTCTTTTTTATGGCTGAGTAATTTTCCATTGTGTGTGTGTGTGTGTGTGTGTATACACACACACCACATCTTCCTCATCCATTCATCTGTCAATGGTCATTTAGGTTGCTTTCATATCTTGGCTATTGTAAATAGTGCTGCTATGAACGTTGGGGTGCATGTATCTTTTGTGCTAGGGCTTTTGTGTTTTCTGGATATATGCTCAGGAGTGGGATTGCTGGATGATATGGTAACTCAATCTTTAATTTTGAGGAGCCTCCATACCGTTTTCCATGGTGGGTGCAAGATGTTACATTTTTAAAATTTCCCTTATGTAATAATTTGTATTTTTTCTTCACTTTTTTTTTTTTTCTTCACTTTTGAAGGCATTTTTCCCTCTGTGTCTCATGGAATTCATCTTAGTTCTCATTCCAGATTCTTTGCCTGGGAAATTGAAATAGGTGGAGATAGTGGTTGATGGTTAAAGACTTAAGCTTTTTTAAAACTGTGATGAGGTGACAGCAGAATTTGCAGACATCTAGAAGTTATCTTCACCAAGACTTTGGTGGGGCAAAGAAAACCTGAGCAGAGAGAAGCAGAAACGGGCCACTAGGAAGGGTGAGATCCCTTGGGAGTGGACTTGGGAAGGTCCTCTGTACATGATGGAGACAAAGTCCCCATCAGTAAGTGTGCAGGATATCAGAACTTACTGTGGGAAATCAGTACAGGCTCTACAATATGTTTTCCAAACTAAAGAACAGATTGAAAGGCCACCTTGGGCAAGTTTGTGGGAAGCGGAGTGTGACTGACATCTTTCAAATATACCAGGTTCTCTTCTTAGGTACATGGTGGGGTTTTATTTTGCTTCCCTTTGAGATTTAGGTGTGCCCTTATGACTTGCTTTGACCAATGTTAAATATGAAAGGAAGTAACATGTCACTTTCTGGTAGAAGCTTTAAGAGTCAATTAGGAACCCATGATGCTTTTTCTTCCCCTCAGCCACAGTGCCCAGAAACAGTCTATTATCCTGGATCCCAGAGTGTTCACGTTGCAGAGAAGAGCCCTCCAGCTGACTTGGAATGAACATATAGCGTAGCAAGAAAAAAGTTACAGAGTTTCTGGGGTTCGTTGCTACCACAACAAATAACCTTGAGTCCATTGAGCAGTATCCTGAACAGCAGACAAGAGTCTGAAGACTCTCTCTGATCATAGGACTGGGTAGCAGAAGAACCCAAGGAAATCATGGCATCACTATGAATTAAGAGCCTGGCACTTCCCTTAGATTCTTGGTGACCTATGGGACCCTGTGGGGGAGAGGAAGCCCCAGTGGTACCTGAAGTTGAAACACTTGCATCAGGAGAAGACCTGACTCAGTTTTAGTATGAAATATATATTAAGTTTGTGAACAAAGATTGCCACCTGCTACATATGCTTGTGTCTAGAAATTTCTGCAGTCCAGTGGACTAGGCCTGCTCCATTGGCTGCAATATTTAACCCTGACTTCTAAGACCAAAACATGAGCTAATGCTCAATGTCCTGCTCCCCAAAAGGGCAATTAGCATTGATTTCACAAGTAAATGTAACATCAGTAATAATAATGCCACTGGTTTGTTGAAGACTTTAAATGTGCCAAGCAATTTGCTAAGTAGCTTACATGGATTATCACATATATGCCTTTCAACAAATCTGTGAAAGAATTGTTACCCTTATTTACCATCTTAGGAACTTGGAAATTACAAAGGTTAAAAACCAGCCCCCAGTCATACAGTTGGTAGGTGGCAGAGCCAGAATGACAGTGCAGGTCTGCTGGTAGCCAATGTCATTGCTTTGTAGAGTCCCCATTAATCACCTATCAGCTGGATTATTGGAAGAATTGTCTGTTTCTGCTTCTTGTCTGGTTCTGTTCTTTAACCCTCTTCCATTATTGGTAGAGTCATGAATAAGTAAGGCAAATCTGACCTTGGAAATTATTAAAGTTGTACTGACTCCCTGTGTTTCTTATATAAAATCTAAACTCCTCATTGTGCCAAAGGAGGTCTTCAAGGACAAGGTCCCAGCCTACTTCTCAGCATAATCTGCCACCACTCCTATTTTTCTACTCTTTGCTCTTCTAATACTAGACTACTTTGGTCTATTGATGTTACTGATAGTCACCTTGTTTTGTTCAGTCTTTTCTACATGTAATGCTCTCCAGGGGGAGACTCATGCGCCCTTTCACTTAAATCCAACTGTCACTTAGTAAAGACAATATGGGTATAACCTGCTTCATGGGGACTTTTGCACTATTCCAATCTGGCTTAGACATTCCTATTCTCCCATAGTACATTGGGCAGCCCATTATTATGTAAATAGTGATACTTTAAGTACATGAACCCTGGAGTCAAAAACTCAGGGGTTTGAATATCAACTCTGCCACTGTCTAAATATGCTTTGACAAGTTATATAACCCCGCAAAATGTCAGTCTCAGAGTAGGTAAAAAGAATATAAACATAGAACTTTCTTGAACAAATTTTTCTTTTATCATGGATTGTTTTAAAATTATATTAAATAATGAATTTAATACCATGCCTGGCTATAATTTGTTGGCATGCTTATTTCCCTCAGCACATTATAGAATGATTATCTAAATATCAGCTTGTGAACTTCTTAATGTCCAGACCCAGTCATGAGTAAATATTTGCTAATTGAATGAATAGATGAAAAAAAAATTAGGACGATTCCATTTAAAATGCTTAAACTCAAAGGGATTAGCATGCATTCAGGGCTCCTCACGATGCCAAAAAGTGGCTTCAAAAATAGGGGCAAGATGGGAATAAAGACACAGACCTACTAGAGAATGGACTTGAGGATACGGGGAAGGGGAAGGGGAAGGGGAAGCTGGGACAAAGTGAGAGAGTGACATGGACATATATACACTACCAAATGTAAAATAGATAGCTAGTGGGAAACAGCTGCATAGCACAGGGAGATCAGCTTGGTGCTTTGTGAACACCTAGAGGGGTGGGATAGGGAGGGTGGGAGGGAGGGAGATGAAAGAGGGAAGAGATATGGGGATATATGTATATGTATAACTGATTCACTTTGTTATAAAGCAGAAACTAACACACAATTGTAAAGCAATTATACTCCAATAAAGATGTTAAAAATAAATAAATAAGGTAAAAAAAATACAGTTCTGTATTTTGGACAATTCCACCCTATTCTACTCTGGAGAATATGAAAGAATGAAGAAAAAATTTAGGAGGGCTGAGATAACAAAAGGGCTCCTTCTGAATTGTACCAAAATGCCAGGCAAAGTAAGAGATCTGCTCTCACTGTTACTGAGGAGGAGAAATTGGAAGCTTTATGGGCTGAAGAGATTTGGAAAATTTCTGAGAGAAATGAGCCAAGGAGTCAATGAGGGAGAAATATTGGGCATGCTGGGATGTGGTCAGAGCCAGGATGCAGCTGGTTGGTATAAATACCTAGAAGGCCAGGTCTGCTTGGCTATCTTCCTTTCTCCAGCATGGATGGGAGGCAAGCAGAAAGAAGATGCCCTCATGCTGGATCCCATGAAGGGATCAAGGGCAACACAAAGGTTAAATAGGCAGAGTATAGAACTTTAATCTTTTGCAGTGGGCGAATTGGGTCCAAAAGGGTTAGCACATATGAAGTTTTTCATAAATATTTGTTGAAAAACTTTTAAAGATGTGAATGGCCAGATATGTTTTTTCTGGGGCTTATATTTCATGGATAAAGCCCCAAAGAAGTAAGAGTATTACTTTCAAAGTATAACACTCCTCCTGGAGAGAAGGTATTTTGTGTTTGAGTTACAAAATTCCTAGATTTCACTTTCCAAAGTATACTCAGAACAAGATTAATAGAAATAAGTAAATGTCTCTGCAAATAATGTCAAAGAGCCTTCCCTTGCTTGGCTGTTTAGAGGATTAAATTTAGAGGCTAGAGAATAGTTCATGATAAAATGAATCATCGCTTGAATTTTTCTTTAGAATCACAATAAGCACAATACAGGTAATAAATTCAAATCAATTTATAGAATTAACCTATATAAACATAGTCTACTTTGATATGGTTAAAACTGACAAGCTCTACAATAATGTAGACATAATTTTTTTTCTGACTTAATTTTTACTTGAATATGCCTTTAGTGACATAATGGGAAAAGGAGGTGACAACGAGATGATTAAGAAAAGGGATTATGGGAGTGAAGCAGTATAAGCAAAACCTTGAAGTTGGAGCATTTGTATTTAGAGATGGAAGGAGGGAATGATCTGTTTTTTTGGACTGTTAATTTTGAGTCTTCCAAACTCATTAGCACCTCTAGAATTACCTTTAGTGGTGCCGTAGGACAGTGTGACAGAAACAGACCATGGGAAGAAGCAACAGGGTGAATGGGTGACCAGGCTTGGGGAATTAAACACCTACAAGCATTCAACTCTTACTTTACTTGAATTTTCAAACATAAGAAAAGTAAATTTAATTCCCATATGGCTCCAGAACTTTGAGTGCATTAAAAAAAATTACAGAGCTCATTGGTTTCAATAACAGGACTATAAATATATTTTAAAGTGATACAATACGTAGGGGGTCTTGGTGCCCATAAAATACATCTCATTTCATATATCTGCATTTTATGCAAAAGTGAGATCTGATTTTTCTCTCACAATAAAAAATGTTGCCAAGGTTAGAGCTGTTGCCCCCACCGGGCTCTGCCTTGACTGTGCCTCTCCGGTGGACCAAGAAGCAAGTATAACCACGTTTCTAAGCACTTTTCTAAGTACGTGCTTATGCCAGGGAAGAAGACCATGAGGAACACCGCTGGAAGTTTCAGCATTTTTGAAAAAAAAAGGCATCTATCGTCCCAGAGGAATCAAAAGTAAGGAATCAAATGACCCCATCTAAGTCATTCATTTGTGTCAAGTAAGGGAGGGGTGGATCAAGCTTCTTATATTAGGTCTGGAAGGACCTGCTCCACACATTGTTACACCTCTCTAGACTTCACCATTCTTTCCACAGCCCCTCCCACCCTGCCGGTTTGGTGCATTTTCACCACCCAGGTGAGAAACTGCACTCCACCTCCAGTGCAGAATGCATATGGTTCTTTGTGGTTTGCACTTCTGGAACCTGTGGACTCAGGCAGATCTTAATAGAGATTTTCCTTTTCCCAGGAAAATAAGTAGATTGGGCTCTGGCATAAACGATGTTTTAGAGTTTCTGAAGGCAAAGGAGGAGTTGCATTTAGAGCATACATGAGACAAACTCATCTATTTTGAGGTGTCAGGGATACTTCTGTGAAAACATTTCATTGAGCTGAGATGTGAGAATAATGCTACAACCATGGCAGACAATGAGGACAAAGGGGTAGCAAGAAGGGAGAAAGCAGGGGCACATTCAATAGTACTTTCCCTTCATGGTGCTGTGCAAATATTATATCTCTTTAATTAAGATACACAGGGGATATTACCATTTTTATTTGCTGGATATTACTATATATTGAGAAAAAATGATAATCTGAGAATTTTCATATTATTATCTTTCAAGAAATATTCCACGTCTTCATAATTTATACTAAAATTTGACTTTGCCTTTCTTCAAGACAAATATAATTTAGAAAGAGTAAATAGATATTAAAGAAATATGCAATGTTCTAAGATATAGTAACAAAGAAAATATTCTCTTGCATATATTGAGGATGAGCTAAATAATAGTAAATTGGCCTTGAATTATAACATATTGCTCCAAATGGCATGAATATTATAGTAGATATAATTGTATTTGATAATATAATACAAGTTATATTTCTTTTGGCTGAGAGATGGTAGAGGGGATATATACTAAAATTAATGCAACTGGTCCATCATGAAAGAGTAGGGTGGTGAGGGGAACTCTTCATTGTAACTAGTTTGGTCAGATGGATTGTAGTAGGAAATACCCAAAAGGATGATTCACAGCTCTTTCACCTAAATATCAGACATACACACACACACACACACACACACACACACACACACACACACACACACACAGAATTATCCAATAACCCATGTGGTTCACTGGAAAGGAACCATCCATGTTTCAATTGCCTCAAAGGGAAGAAAACTAGAAAGTCCAATCAGGTAACACGCCCCTGCTTTGGACTGCCATTGTTCTTGGGTTGGTGACAGTATTGTTTGATACTAGTCCCATGTGCCCTGTTGTGAACTCCATGCCTTTCTGTAACATGAACTTGGTCACTCAGATCCCTAGGCAGGCCATAGTGTCTGTTCACGGAAGGGCAGTCCTACTTTTCTTTCTCCAGTTACTGTCACTCCGCTTTGCATAAAATGGTGGATTGTGAAGACAAGGCACTTTCAAGCCACCAAAAAGTTGCATATATATTGCAGAGTATGTTTAATATATTGTCTACTGCAAGTAATCAGTATATGATAAACTAATGGGAAATCCACAATTCATGCAAAACCCACATGGCCTTGAAATATAGGAAAGCAAAGAAGTAAGGTGGAAATTTGTAGAAGGAAACTTGTATGGGGCACGCATGCTCGATTTATTTGGAACATTTTCAGTCTAGCTAATTTTTTCACATGTCAAACCTCTCAAACTGTCCTATCCCATTTTCTCCATGTTTTCCCACTCTTATCAATTGAAGATACTACTGTCACCTTTAAAAATTAGTGCTTTTAACTGTTTGTCAGTAATTTATAAGACAAATTGGATAACTAGCATCACATTGCCAATAATACCAGTATTTGTGTCTTTTTAAAATGATGATGGTGCTAGGGAAGAAAATATCAATACATAGAATGGAGATGTTCAATTTTTTTTTCCTGGTAGTGTTTCATTAATTCTTAATACTTCCATAAATGCTTATTGTGTGGCTATTGTGTCAATTCTCTAGGTCCAGGAAAAACTATTAATATGCTATTGATCTGGTCTTGCAAAACACTTTATCTGATATGTCAATTACATACAACTTTTTAGGTGCTTTAAAAGACAGTGATAAAGTATTAAAGGAGCACAGAGACCAAAACAACTAACTCAAAAAGTCTACCTGGTAGCCTTCAACCAAAAGATACCATTTCATGTACACCTTGAATGATAATGCTAAAGAAGTAGGAAAAACATTATCCTGAGGATAAGGCCTGCACTGTCGTAAGACCTGCATCCAGAAAATAGGAGACATATGGAAGCTATTTTTAGGGTGGAAATGTACAAGAATTGATCAATTATATGGGGGAGGTGAGGAGGAGGAATAAGTCAGTTTGAGGTATTCTCAGGAATTCCACAAGAGCAGAGTTGATATGTAATGAGTAAAATTTGTAAAACATTCATATCATGTGCTCTTTTTACTTTTCCCAGTAATTGAACTTTGATCTAGTGCATAGATATCTTGTTAGCATGGAGGAGACTCAGCTTTGTTTCTGAAGGGGTGGAAATGAATTACTGTTCAGATTATGCCCTCAGGGCTCTATTAGTTGAAGACTTTCCAAGTTTATTTCCAGCGGTATCCAATCTGATCACTTGAATGTTCATTTAGGCAGCATTTGGTGTCTTTTTGATAAAAAACATTTTGTTTACTGCTGGATTTCTATCATCTGGTTAGTGCATTGCACAGGGTGACATTTAATAATTACTTTTGCATAAATGAATAAAGAAAGTATGTGCCATTAAAAGGAAATATTAAGTCAAAGGCTCTAAAGGGGAGGACCAATCTTGGTGAGAAAACCAGTATGTCTACAGTAGAATGAGTTCTGGGAAAGTGTAAGAAGATGAGGTTGACTTTTTCAATGGCCAGATCTTGAAGGGTCTCTCAGGACATGGCAAAAAATTTTGAATTGTATTCTACAAGGGATGGAAGGCTTTTACAGGATTTTTACTGAGTGGTGTGTGAGTGTGTCAGATTAATGTTTTTTCTTTCTTTCTTTTTTTTTTTTTTAACTGTTGGGCAGAAGTTATACCAAAAGTGTGAGAGAGTAGAAATAAGAAGACAAATTAGAAGGCCTTTAATTATCCTGGCTTAGCCGAAGGTGGTATGGTAGAGGTCTTAAGCAGTGGTTACATTTTGAAGGTAAACCAAACAGGAATTATGGACAAATTTGTTGTGACAGGTCCAGAAAAAAAAAAAAAAAAAAGAATAAAAACTGGCTGTTTGGTAACAAATTACCATAAACATGATGGCTGAAAGCAACACATTCATCGTCTCAAAGTTCCTCTGGGTCCGGAGTCAGGGTGCAGCCTAACTGGGGCCTCTGCTTAGAATCTTCTGAGGCTGCAATCAAGGTGTCAAGCTGTGTCCTCACCTGGAGACTCTGCTTGGTAAGATTATGCTTCCAGCCTCACTCAGGTTGTACCCTGAATTCATTTCCTTCTGGTTGTAGGACTGAGGAAGGGAGTTTCTTCCTGCCTGTTGGCCAGAGTTGCCCCTCAGCTCCTAGAGGCCACCCTAAGCTTCTTGCCAGGGGGGCATCCACAATGTGGTTCCTTACTTCCCCAGAGCTAACAAGGAGAGTCTCCAAAGTCAGTCCATGAGCAAGATTACATACCACAATCAAAGGAGCCACATCTTGTCAAATTTGCCATATTCTACTGGTTAGAGCAAGTCACATGTCCCACCCACACCCCAGAGAAGGAGATTATACAGAGGCATGAGGACTAGAATTCAGGAATCATGATGGCTCATGCTTGAATCTGTTCACCAAGATGGCCCGTAATGACAATACTATGCAGCTGAACTAACCCTGGAATCACCTACGTTAGAGCTTTTTTCTTAAGTAAGACAATAACAGTCCTTACTCTTCAAAGTCACTTTTGGTAAGGAGTTGTGCTAGTCCCAGCAAAATATCTGAGGAACAAGAAATAGTAAGAACTTCTCAGTTTAATCCTCTATTTTCTCTTTGAAGTAGATGGGGGATGATGTGTTTGGGTCTCACCATGAATGAAGGTTGAACACGGCACCTGTAGTGAGAGATTAGTATCACATACAGGAATCTCGGGCAGTTTTTAGGACCAAGATGAGATTAGAAAGTCTGAGTTTTTAATCACAAAAATCTGCAAAGTGTGAGTTTTTCCTCTCTCTGCTCAACAGCCTAGATACGAATGGAGAAAATAGATTGTTAACTGACCAGATGAGAGCTGGTGAAGAAAGGAGGCTTGGGAGGTGAGACAATTGACAAGAGAAGGGATAAGCTGATGAGTAACAGGATCTGGCTGGATGGAAAATTATCAAAGAGGGACTTTTCCTGGTAAGCTGGGAAAAATAAGTTAGTCAAATATAAGCTTTCTCACCGTAGTCAGAAAACAGATACTAAAGGAGTGAGCAACTTGAAGAAATAGAGAGTAGAATATCAGACTCCAGATGTAAATATATGGTCACAAAAAACCCACTCCAGACTGTGAAATGTGTGGAGTGACTGCTCTGGAAAAGGAAAAAGAATCTTAGAAATTGAAGGCAAAGAGATGAGAATCAGAATGCTCTAAGGTTGCCCATGAGAAAGCCAGAATAATGGCAAGGCTTAAGACACAGGGCAAAACTGTTAACCAGGGTCAGAGACGTTGAGGAGAATGGTTCTGGGAGTGGGGTATTGACAAGTGATGGGTAGCTGACAGAGGTGAGAGAAGGATCCACGTGATAAAGCCTAATTAAGCGTCAAAGCAGAGTATGCCTATTAACATGAGCTTTGGGTTTTAATGGTCTAGAAATAGTAAAAATGAAGCAAGAGACTGTCCAAGGAGCCTCCACATCCTGCATTACATAAACCCTAAGAAACTAAAGGTGCCACCATCTTCTTAGGAAAGATCCAGGTGCTAGTGAAAGCCAACATGGAAGAGAGCATCTGTAGCCTGAGGGGTTTGCATACATGAGATTGGGGTTCCTGGATGGAGGTGCACAGGTCTGAGTGGGGTAGGAGGATGAGTCTGTGTGGGAGAATGCTGAGACATATGGGGATGACATTATTGAGGGGAACACATTACCCACCACTACTGAATTCACCAGATTTGTTGCTTTTAGCCAAACATGACTTCCACCAGATGTCAAGACATTTGAAATTCTACATTACTGCTATATCTTGTTTCTGTGACAGTTTCACAATCTGTATTTTGGAAGCATCTGTGGGTCTGAGATAGCTTTCATCTACTTCCAGAGTGACATCAGTTATGGTTTTCTTTCCATTTATTCAAATGTTCTGTCCTGTGACCCACCCACAGATCGATTCCCATCCAGTCTCACACCTCCTTGGTATGCAGGTATACTCCTCCATCATGTCTGCTCCATCTCTTTTAATTAAGAAAACAATTTGAATAATCCAGTTCTAGACTCCTTCCTTTAAAAGTTTCCATACTATGTATGAAGTGATATTAGCTGACTTATGCTAAAATGTTTCTTTCATATTATGTATTATGTGTTTTCAGTATTTTTATACATACACCTAAGGCCCTTAGTATATTTATTAAGTAGATTTTCAGTTACTTTATATGACATACCGGAATTTAGCTCTTATACCATTGTTTTCTTTATTTCTCTATTTATTGCCTTTTTAAATTGAAATAGAGTAGACCTACCTACTTCTTGCGTTTTACTTTCTATAATATTCCACTTTTCAAATCCTTTTTTAAGAGTAGTAACCATTCAAAAATTTTAAGTGACTTTTGTACGGATTGGTTTAACTCCTGACAAATTTATTTTTCCTAGTCCTCAGGAGATGCCCTCTTTTATGCTTTCAACAATACTTACTATCATTAAAGGTGTTTTACTCAAATCCCTTTAGCATATACTGGAGAAGAGTTTATATATAATAGCAGAGCCAAAAATGTCTTTGATCATGAGAACTACAGCTGTGGGTCCTGGGAACCTAACAAATCTTCCTGCTCTGGATACAGCCCCAAACACCTGAGCCTGCCCTCTGCACTTGACTGAGTCGAACCATTGTGGGCTAGATTCAAGGTGGGCCAGTGAGATTTACCCGCAGCCCAGGAATTCTGATCATAGACAGAAATATACAGACTGGAATCTCAGGAGAGATGCGGCAACCTGACGGCAATGCTTTCGTTATAACGCTAGGAATTCCTTGTCCCTGGAGCCGTTCTAGCACCTGCCCTTGCAGAGACTTTGCTTATCTGCTTTCACATTGCCTTTTGAGTACCATGAAAACTCACAAAAAATCTCCTTATACTTAATTAAGTAGGCCAAGGTCTATTGTTTTCTATCGCATGAACCCAAAATAGCCTTAACAGGTACAATAAACTTGTTAGTGCTACACTGAAAACTGTGCTATGTCCAAGGACAGCACATTTAAATTTAACCAGATATTTTTTAAAATATGTGCCATGGAGAAAATTTGAATCTGGAACAAAAAAACAAATATAGGTGAATCAGTGAAAATCCATTATCTCTTCTGGAAAATAAAAGACCATGTACAAATTATTCTAAAGGTGAATTATCATATAAAAGTGTACCTTGGGTATGTTATATGTATAAGTTTTGATTATAAAGAGTTATGCCTCAATATGTATAAAATGGATAAATAATAAGAACCTGCTGTATAAAAAAATAAATAAAATGAAATTAAAAAAAGAGTTATGCCTCAATTCTTAAATGTGTCAAGAGTGATTTTATTAATAGTTATGTGATATGTTTATCATTTATGAACAAAAATTTTGTATGCTATATTCCTGTAACAATTCCCTTTTTGTGCAATTTACCAAGAAAAAAATGAAGGGAGATAAGATTAATCCATCTCTTATATGTACTCCAGTTCACTCTATAAAATAAAATGAAAGTGGTTGAAGAAGGCAATTATAAGATTTAGTTTTCTCTCTAAGAAGCTCAAAGTACTTATCTGTCGTTATTCAATTGATTTTGTAGGATCCCCTTGAGAGTTGTGGGAAACAGCTATTTTATAACCAGAGAAGTTAATGCAGAAACACCACATGCTGTGTTAACTATAAGAACAGGATTAAGAATCACAACCTTGGAGTTTATGAAATGTTGTTACCACATTAAATTATGCTGGGTCTGTCCCAGCGCTTGTACAATGTCCCCCTCCTAAATGTGCTTTGAACACGGCAATGAACTAAATAGCTAAACATTTTATGAACCTTCTGGTTTAAGGTGAAACAAATCATTTAGTGTCAATTAACTTCATTCATGGATTAACCCGTCTTTACAATTCTCTATGAAAGCATGTGGATCCGTGTTAAAACATCACATGCATAATGTTTAGGCAAAATCATTTTAGAAGTCAAAGTCCCTTTTTTTAGTCTTCTGTTATTTGTCTTAGCCTGGTATTCTATGTATATCTGTCATGTCTTCCAATGTCCTCTGCCTTTGATTGTCTACACTTAACATCCACTTCAGCCAAATTCTTTTATTCCTCATGAGGTGGGCATTATTGGTCTTTCCTACTTCTTTTCTTTACATTTTATTACATTTTTTAGTAGCTATTTCTCCTGACAAGGCCATTTTCTTCCACTGGCTTAACCTAAATCCTGCTTATCCCACCTTCCCTATGGAGTCTTCCCTGGAACTTCAAATTAGGCTATCGTTCTCCCTTTCGAATTCAGGCCACATTTCTGTCTCTGTTGTAAGGATGCTAATACTGTTTACTTCAATGTTTTCTCTTTTCTTAAACATTTATTTTGTTATTTCCTTTAATTATATCCCTTCTTCCCAAAGAGATTAAAATCTTCTAAGGACAGGAATGTAGCTCAGATGACATCAAGCACAGTCTTTCGCACTTATCAGGTGTTTAATGAATGGATAGTACAGTGTGGATGAATTTACTAGCAAGCTTAAGTGAATCTGAGATTAGTTTGGAAAGCAGAGAAAATTTTTAAACACTTAATATGTACCTGTTAATAATATAAGGTGGGATAATTAAATACTCCTATATTTATGAAATAAGGAAAGGTTTACAAAAACATAATTTTAGTTTGTAACTTCCTTATGCTAAATAATGTGCCATTAGGTAGCAATTTAGTTTACATATAGTCAGCTAAATAGCACAATCACTAGAAACCTCTTTAGGTTACTATTAATCTTGATTGTCTCATAGTCTAAAGTAAAGTATCATTTTTGTTTATTGGGCATTTCATTCTGTTGTCTATTCAGGCAGTTATTGGCTCCTGCATAAACAGCCAAGAGCTATCCCCAAACCTACCTTAAGCCATTATTCTTTTCTTGCTCCTTTGACACACCCATCCACAATGGTAATAACCTATCCCTCTGCATAATTGTTTAGTTGATAGTTGATCAAGCTCATGGGTTTTAACTTCAGTGTACAAATACTTATTCCAGAGTACCCTAGACTACCATATTTCTCTGAGCTCCTTCTGCATCTCACCCTATGCCTTCACTCAAAAATCTATACATTCAATTAAATGTCTCTTATGTTCTTATTAGCAGCAGGTTACTGGACTAGCTGTTGCCAATGAATCCCCTGCTGTGTCAAAATATTTAATGTCATAAAATGTTAATTGTCTGATCAAGCTATTCTACTCTAGATTTTATCCTAAGGAAACAATCAGAATTAGGCAATGACATTCATATACAAAGAGGTTCATTATAGCATTATTTGGAAATGTCCAAATATTGAAATCAAGGCAAGGAATATATTACATTTTCATAAACAAGAAATAACATATCAACATTAAAGAATACTGGAAAAGGATATTTAATGACAAGTATAAATGGATACCACATATTGTGATATGACATTATTTATTAAATCATTTAGCCAAGCATATTTATGATCACATGCAATATGTCACACATAATTCAAGGCTCTGGTTACATAGCTATAAACAAATAAATAAGTCCCTACCCATGTGAATCTCATATTCTCACAGTAAAAGTAGATAATAAAATGATAAGCAAATATAGCTATATTATAAAGAATCAGATAGTGACAAACAGAATAATGGGGAGTCTGATTCAGTTACTATTTTTAAGGATGGTCAAGGAAGATAAAATCAGTCAAGTGAATATCTGAGAAAAAACACTTCAGACAAAGCAAATATTAAAACCTTGATATTGGAATGTGTTTGGCATTGAGTGTAGTTGGCATTCAAGATGAATAAATGAAAGGAAAAAGAAACCTTTGTGCACTTTTGGTGGGATATAAATTGGTACAGCCACAATGGGACAAAGTATGGAAGTTCTTCCAAAAATTAAAAATAGAACCATCATACAATCCAGCAACTCCACTTCTGGGTATTTATGTGAAGAAAACAAAAACACTAATTCCAAAAGATATATGCACCTCAATGTTCATTGCAACATTATTTACAATAGCCTAGATATGAAAGCAACCTAAGTGTCCATCAACAGAAGAATAGATAAAGAAGGCATGGTACATATATACAATGGAATATTAATCAACCATATAAAATAATGAAATCGAGCCATCTGTAAAAACATGGATGGACTTGGAGGGTATTATGATGTAAGTGATGTAAGTCAGACAGAGAAAGATCAATACCATATGATTTCACTTATATGTGAGATATAAAAAGAAAAAATTTTAAAACCCAAAGTAATAGAAAAAGAGAACAGATTTGTGGTTACCAGCGGTAGGGGGTGGGGGGAAGGGAAATTCAAGGAAAGTGGTTCAAAGGCACAAATTTCCAGTTATAAGTACTTGGGATGTAATGTACAGCATGATGACTATAGTTAACACTACTATATGTGTTAACTATAAAAAAAAAATTTTAAGAAAATAAATCCTGAGTCCTCATCCCAAAGGGAAAATTTTTTTTTTTTTTTTGCTGTTTCTTTGTATTTTATCTATAAAGGATACTGTATGCTAACCAAACTTACTGCAGGAATCATTTCATCATATATATGTCAAACCATTGTGCCATAGACCTTAATCTTATACAGAGATTTATGTCAATTGTATCTCAATGACACTGAAAAAAAAGTGAATCATAATTTTTTTTTTAATTTTAATTTTAAAAGTAGAAAGAAATTCATTCTGCCCAACTTGTTTTCCAGCTACCCAGTTCCTTTACCTAAAGGCAAACACTGTTACTGAGTTTTTGAATATCCTCCTAGTGAAAATCTGTGTGTGTGTGTGTGTGTGTGTGTGTGTGTTTGTGTGTGTGTGATGCCTAGTATATGACTTTTGATTTAAATATACTATTTTATTTAATCATCATAAATACTCATGATATGCATATTGCATTACTCTCATTTTAGAGAGGAAGAGACAGAGGTTCATAGAGGCTTAACACCTTACCAGAGGTGCACAGCTAAATAAGATAAAATCTAAAACTGACTTCAAACCTGAATAAGTGACTTCTGATTATTAACAATGTGTCAATGTAGTTTTATCAATGTTTTGTGTTATAGTTCGTTATGCCAAAATAATAAAAGGAAAAACTCCTTATGTATTTTTGGCCACATATATACAGCACAACAGAAATATTTGCAGGTACAAATATTCTCTGAAACTCCAATTTTAATTAATCATGTTTCAGTTTGTTGAAATATGTATTTAAGTATTTTCAGGAAAAAAGTGCTGCTGGCATCTTTACAGACAATCAAACTGGAAATAGCTGTCTGAAAGTGATTTATAATAATAGCAATTACTATTCCCTCTCTGTTAACTATGCCAGGTTTTCTTAAGCACTTTACTTTTAAAAAAAGTCACATCTTACACAGCCTTGTATGGTAAGAAATATGATTATCCCCATTTAACAGTTGAGAATCAAAGGCTTAGAAAATTAAGTAACATATAATGAAAGCAAAAGCTGGTATTTCTGCCCATGTCTCCACACCAACATTTACTTTTCTTGTCTTTTTTGATAATAACTATTTAGAAAGGTGTGAGGTGATACCTCACTTGAGTTTTGATTTTATTTCCCTGATGATTAGTGATTGTTGAGCATATTTTCTTGTGCCTGGTAGCCACCTGGATGTCTTCTTTGGAAAAATTTCTACTCAGTTCCTCTGCCTACAGTAAGTCCCCTACATACAAACGAGTTCCATTCTGAGAGCACATTCATAAGTCTAATTTGTTCGTAAGTCCAACAAAGTTAGCCTAGGTACCCAACTAACACAATCGGCTATATAATACTGTACTGTAATAGGTTTATAATACTTTTCACACAAATAATACATAACAAAAACACAAAAATAAAGAAACGTTTTTAATCTTATGGTACAGTATCTTGAAAAGTACAGTAGCACAGTACAACAGCTGGCACACAGGGGCTGGCATTGAGTGAACAGGCAAGAAGAGTTACTGATTGGAGGAGGGAGAGGAGGTGGGAGATGGTAGACCTGAAGGATCATCAGAAATAGCTGGTGGAGAGCAAGTTGCAATTTCACTCACTCCTGACGTTGATGGCACAGGTTCTGGTTCCTTCCTGGATTCAATTCTATCTACCCTCTTGAAAAAAAAAAAAAAATCCAGTGATGTCTGGGTAGTAGCTCTATTTTTCTCATCATAGATGACATGGTAGCACTGGATTGCATTCTGAATGGCTGCTGCAACCTTCATGTACCGTTCTACATTCAGGTCCTGTGCCTCAAAAACTAACAGTGCCGCCTCAAATAAAGAAAATTCCCTTTGCCATTTCCTGCATTGTGAATCTCTTCGGTTCTTCAGTTATTTCTTCTTCCTCTTTTCTTTCTTTGTCCTTTCTCTGAACTTCCAATTCGATCAGGTCTTCATTAGTAAGCTCCTTGAGTTGCACAACAAGGAGTTCAATGAAGTCATACTCTTGCAGATCTAGCTCCAGCTTCTTGCTGAGGGTCACTAAGTTGCTGAAGACCTATTTGGACTCCTCATCTACCTTCTCAAATCCACAAATATTGTGAACAAACTGAAAGTAAAGGTTCTTCCAAACCCCGTTCATGGTGATGGCCATAACTTCAGGCCAAGCAAAATCAAAATTTTTTACAGCCTTGTAGATGCTGTAGTCCTTCAAAAATTGTTGCAAAGTTGTTCCTGACTTGTCACTCACCTTTACTGCCTGACAAAAAGTGTGATGTAAATAATATTTCTTGAAAGTCTCTATAACTCCCTTGTCCATAGGTTGGATGAGTGACGTAGTATTCAGTGGCAGATGCACTACTTTGATATTGGGATGAAAGTTGTCCATGAATGCGGGGAGGCCCAAAGCACTGACAAGCAGCAAAATAATATTGACTGGGACATCCTACTCCAAGCAATGTTTCTCTACCTCTGGGATGAAGTGGTGGAAAAACTGGTCCTGGAAAATAGCCTGTGTAACCCAGGCTTTGGGGTTACTCTTCCACACAATAGGAAGAGAGCCTTTGGCTATGTTTTTAAGTGTTCTTGGGTTCTCTGAATGATAAACTAAGAGAGGCTTCAGCTTCATATCGCCAGAAGCCTTGCCACCATACAACAGATTTAGTCTGTCCTTTGCTGCTTACCATCAACTTTTCCTCCTTATTGATGTAACTTCAGTCTGGCATCCTCTTCCAGTACAGTCCTGTCTCATCCACATTAAAAACCTGCTCGGGGGCTTCCCTGGTGGTGCAGTGGTTAAGAATCCGCCTGCCAATGCAGGGGACACAAATTCAAGCCCTGGTCCAGGAAGATCCCACATGCCATGGAGCAACAAAGCCCGTGAGCCACAACTACTGACCCCACATACCACACCTACTGAAGCCCACATGGCTAGAAGCCATGCTCCACAACGAGAAGCCACTGCAATGAGAAGCCCACGCACCACAACAAAGAGTAGCCCCCGCTCACCACAACTAGAGAAGACCCAATGCAGCCAAAAATAAATAAATTTATTTAAAAACCTGCTTGGGTAAATATGTGCCTTCAACAATTTCTCAAAGTGTTTCAGGAAATTCCTGGACAGCTACCATATCTGCAGTTGCTGCCTCTTCACTTACTTTTACGTTGTGAAGTTTGGCTCTAGCCTTGAACCAATGAAACCAGCCATGGCTGACATTAAAAGATGCTCTCTCTGATTCTTTGCCGTGTTTCTTCTACAAGTGTTCATAAAGGCCTTTAGCTTTCTCTTGAATCAGCATTAAGCTGAGGTAGGACTTGATGCTGATGCTGATCCTCCATCCACACAATGAGAAGTTTCTCCATCTCCTCCATCACTTTTCCACACTTCTTCGACATTATTGTCAACATCATCAGCACAGCACACTTCACATATTCCATAACCTTGTCCTTGCTCTTTAGAATCTTGCTGATGGTTGAATGATTCATGTTATAAGAATGAGAGACATGGGCGATCTTTTTGCCTCACTCCACTCTCTCAAATATTTTCACTTGTTTTTCCATCGTTATTGTTTGGTGCTTTTTAGCAGTACCAACTACATCACTGTTGCTGTTACGCTTACTTCCAGACACCCTGGGCTTGAAATAAAGATACAGTACTACTGTACTCTATACGGTACTGTACAGTAAAGTACACAGAAGCGCAACCACTTGTAAAGGGTGCAAAGAGACAATGTACACCAGACACGTGAACTAACTTACATGTTTGGACATGTGAAAGCACATTCACATCTTTGAAAGGTTGGAACTTGAAGGTTCATATGTAGGGGCCTTACTGTATTTTTTTTAATTAATTAATTATTTATGTATTTATGGCTGTGTTGTGTCTTCGTTTCTGTGCGAGGGCTTTCTCTAGTTTTGACAAGTGGGGGCCACTCTTCATCGCGGTGTGCGAGCCTCTCACTATCGCGGCCTCTCTTGTTGCGGAGCACAGGCCCCAGACGCGCAGGCTCAGTAATTGTGGCTCACGGGCCTAGTTGCTCCACGGCATGTGGGATCTTCCCAGACCAGGGCTCGAACCCGTGTCCCCTGAATTGGCAGGCAGATTCTCAACCACTGCGCCACCAAGGAAGCCCCGCTTACTGTATTTTTAAATCAGATTATTTGTTTCATTGATATTGAGATGTATGAGTTCTTTATATATTTTGGATATAAACCCCTTATGAAATACATTATTTGCAAATATTTTCTCCCATTTAATACGTTGCCTTTTCATTTTGTGGAAGGTTTCCCTTGCTGAGCAAAAGCTTTTAGTTTGATGTGGTCCCATATGTTTATGTTTACTTTTGTTGCCCTTGCCTGAGGAGATGAATCCAAAAAACTACTGATAAGATCAATGTCACGGAGTGTAATGTTTATGTTTTCTTTGGGAGTTTCATGCTTTCTGGACTTACATTTAAGTCTAATAAATGTTGAGTTTATTTCTGTGTTTGGTTTATTTCTGTGTTTGGTGTGAGAAAATGGTCTAGTTTCATTGTGTCACATGTATCTCTCTAGTTTTCCCAACACAATTTATTGAAGAGACTGTCTTTTCCCCATTATGTATTCTTGCCTCCTTTGTCATAGATTAATTGACCATATAAGTGTGGGTTTATTTCTGGACTCTCTATTCTTTTCCATTGATCTATGTGTCTGTTTTTTATGCCAATATCATACTACTGTGATTACTGTACCCTTGTAGTATAATTTGAATCAGGGAGTGTGATACCTCCAGCTTTATTCTTCTTTCTCAAAATTATTTTGGATATTCAGAGTTTTTTTTGTGATTCTATATAAATTTTAAAATTATTTGTTCTAATTCTATGTAAAATGCTATTATTATTTTGATAGGGATTTTGTTGAATCTGCAGATTGCCTTGAATAGTATGGTCATTTAAAAAATGTTCTTCCAATTCATGAGCACAGTATATCTTTCCATTTATTTGTGTCACTTCTGTGTCTTTCATCAATATCTTATAGTTTTCAGAGTACTGGTCTTTCACCTTCTTGGTTAGCTTTATTCCTAGGTATTTTACTTTTATTGATACAATTTTAAATGGTATATTTTTCTTAATTTTCTTTGTGATACATTCTTATTAGTATATAGAAACACAACATAGTTTTTTATACTAATTTTGTATCCTGAAAATTTACTGAATTCATTTATTTGTCCTAATAGTATTTTGGTGGAGTTCTTGGGGTTTCTATACACAGAATCATGTCATCTGCAAAGAGTGACAGTTTTACTTCTTCTTTTCCAATTTAAATTCCTGTTGTTTCTTTTTCTTCTCTGATTTTTGTGGCTAGGACTTCCAATACCACGTTGAATAAAAGTGGCAAGAGTGGACATCTTTGTCTTGTTCCTGATCTTAGAGGAAATGTTTCCATCTTTCCCCACTGAGTGTGATATTAGCTGTGATTTTGTCATATATGGCCTTTGTTATGTTGAGGTATGTTTCCTCTATACCCACTTTGTTGAGAGTTTCTTGTTGTTGTTGAGAGTTTTTATCATGACTTGATGTTGAATTATATCAAATGCTTTTTCTACATCCATTAAGACGATGATGTGATATTTATTCTTTGTTTTGTTATCCTTTGTTGTGGTGTATCATATCATTGATTTGCAAATATTGAATCATTCTTCAATCCCTAGGATAAATCCTGCTTGAATATGTTGTATGATCTTTTTAAGATACTGTTGAATTCAGTTTGTTAATATTTTGTTGAGAATTTTTGCATCTGTGTTAATCATGGATATTGGTCTATAATTTTTATTATTTATTATGCAGTGTCTTTTTCTGGTTTTGGTATCATGGTACTACTGACCTTGTATGAGTTTGGAGGCATTCCTTCCTCTTCAATTTTTTGAATAGTTTGAGAAGAAAAGGTATTAAACTTTTCTTTTTTTATTTTATTTTTTTAAATTTTTATTAAAGTATTGTTGATGTACAATATTGTATAAGTTACAGGTGTACAATATAATGAGTCACAATTTTTATAGGTTATACTCCATTTATAATTATTATAAAATATTGGCTATATTTCCTGTGCTGTACAATATATCCCTATAGCTTGTTTTATTTTTAGGTTTTTTTTTTTTTTTTTTTTATTGGAGCAGAGTTGATTTACAATGTTGTATTAGTTTCAGTTGTACAGCAAAAGGAATCTGTTATACATACACATATATCCACTCTTTTTTTAGATTATTTTCCCGTACAGGCCATTATAGAGTACTGAGTAGAGTTCTCTGTGCTATATAGTAGGTCTTTATTAGTTATTTATTTTATATATAGTAATGTGTCTATGTCAATCCCAGTCTTCCAATTTATCTCTCCCCCCCTTACCCCTTGGTAACCATAAATTTGTTTTCTACATCTGTAACTCTATTTCATGAAAAGATGCTCAACATCACTAATTATTAGAGAAAAACAAATCAAAACTGCAATGAGGTATCACCTCACACTGGTCAGAATGGCCATCACCAAAAAAACGATAAACAATAAATGCTGGAGAGGGTGTGGAGAAAAGGGAACCATCCTACACTGTTGGTGAGAATGTAAACTGGTACAGCCACTATGGAGAACAGTATTGAGGTTCCTTAAAAAACTAAAAATAGAGATACCATATGATTCAGCAATACCGTTCCTAGGCATATATCTGGAGAAAACCATAATTCGAAAAGATACATGCACTCCAATGTTCATTGCAGCACTATTTACAATAGCCAGGACATGGAAGCAACTTAAATGTTCATTAACAGAGAAATGGATAAAGAAGATGTGGTGTATATATACAATGGAATATTAGCCATAGAAAAAGAATGAAATAATGCAATTTGCAGCAACATGGATGGACCTAGAGATTGTCATACGGAGTGAAGTAAGTCAGACAGAGAAAGACAAATATCATATGATATCACTTATATGTGGAATCTAAAAAAGGGGGTACAAATGAACTTATCTACAAAACAGAAATAGAATTACAGGGGTATTAACTCTTCTTTAAATGTTTGGTAGAAGTCACCTGTGAAGCCATATGGTCTTGGACTTATGTTTGTTGGGAGATTTTTAATTACAGATACAATTTCATTAGTAGAAATCAGTCTGCTCAGATTTTCTATTTCTTTCTGATTCAGTCTTAGAAGACTGTATGTTTCTACTCATTTGACCATTTCCTCTAGGTTGTCCGATTTGTTGGTATATAATTGTTTGTAGTAGTCTCTTATGATTGTTTTTTCTGTGATATTGATTGTGACTTCTTTTCCATTTCCAATTTTATTTATTTGGGCCCTCTTTTCCTTGATGTGTCTGGCTAAACGTTTGTCAATTTTGCTTATTTTTTCAGAGAATCATCTCTTAGTTTAACTGATAATTTCAAGGCTGTTTTTTAAATCTCTATTCTATTTGTTTCCACTTTGATCTTTATGATTTCTTTCCTTCTACTAAATTTGGCACTTGTTTGTTTTATTTTTAACTTTCTTTAGGTGTAAAATTAGGCTGTTTACTTGAGATTTTTCTTATTTCTTGAGGTAGGTTTGCATCACTATGAACTTCCCTCTTTTTTTTTTAAAGATGACATCTTTTTTTATTTAATTAATTTATTATTTTTTAAAATTTTTGGCTGTGTTGGGTCTTCGTTTCTGTGCGAGGGCATTCTCTAGTTGTGGCAAGCGGGGTCCACTCTTCATCACGGTGCATGGGCCTCTCACTATCGTGGCCTCTTTTTTTGTGGAGCACAGGCTCCAGACGCACAGGCTCAGTAGTTGTGGCTCATGGGCCTAGTTGCTCCGCGACATGTGGGATCTTCCCAGACCAGGGCTCGAACCCATGTCCCCTGCATTGGCAGGCAGATTCTCAACCACTGCGCCACCAGAGAAGCCCGAACTTACCTCTTAAAAATACTTTTGCTGTATCTCATAGATTTTAAAAAGTTGTGTTTTCATTCATCTCAAGGTATCTTTTGATTTCCTCTGTCTACCCATTCATTGTTTAGTAACATGTTGCTTAATCTCCACATGTTTATGTATTTTTTTTTCAGTTTTTTCCAGTAATTGATTTCTAGTTTCATACCATTGTGGTCAGAAAAGATGCTTGATATGACTTTTGTCTTCTTAAATTTTTTTATTTGTTTTATGGCATAGCATGTGATCTCTCCTGGCAAATGTTCCTTATGCACTTGAGAAGAAAGTTTATTCTGCTGCTAGTTGATGGAATATTCAGTATACATCTACAAAGTTCATCTGGCTAAGGTGTCATTTAAGACCAATATTTCCTTATTGAGTTTCTGTCTATATGATACATTCATTGATGTAAGTGAGATATTAAAGTCCCCAAATGTTATTGTACTACTGTTAATTTCTTCATTTATGTCTGTTAATATTTGCTCTATTTAGGTGTCCTGTGTATGGTGCATAAATATTTATGAATATTATATCCCCTCCTTGAATTGACCCATTTGTCATTATGTAATGCCCTTCTTTTGCCATAGTTTTGTTTTAAAGTCTATTTTTTCTGATATGAGTATTGCCACCCTAGCTTTCTTTTCATTTCTATTTGCATGGAATATCTTATTTCATAATCTCATGTTCAGTCTCTGTGTGCCTTTAGCTCTGAAATGAAATGTAAGCAGCATATAGATGTGCTTTGGGCTTTTTTTATTCATTTAGCCAACTGTTGTCTTTTAATGGGAACATTTAGTCCATTTACATTTAAAGTGATTATCGACAGGTATGTAGTTTTTGCCATTTTGTTATGTGTTTTCTAGCTGTTCATGCAGCTTTTCTCTCTTTTTTTTTTCTTCTTCACTTGTAGTGTTATGCTTGGATTCCTTTCTCTTTATTTTTTGTACAACTTACAGATTTTTGGTTTGTGGTTATCATGAGGTTCATACATGTCAACCTATATGGAGAGTTATTTGTTTTAAGCTGATAATCACTTAAGTTCAAACACATTCTAAAAGCCCTATATTTTTTAGTTCCCCACATACCATTTGTTTTAGACATCATATTTTACATATTTTATTTTGTGTATTGCTTAACTACTTACTGTAGTCAATTTTATGACTTTGTATCTTAACCTTCACACTAGCTTTTAAAGTAGTTAATCCACTGCCTTTCCTATATATTTTCTTTTACCAGTGAGATTTTTGTTCATGTTTTTTTTTTCCTAGTTATGGTATTTACTTTTTCACTTTAAGAAACCCTTTGACATTTCTTGTAAGGCTGGTTTAGTGGTGATGACATATTTTAGTTTTTGCTTGTCTGGAAAACACTTAATCTCTGCAATTCTGAATGATAATCTTGCCAGGGCCAGGTATTCTTGGCAAGTATATATATATACACACACACACACCCTGTATATACTGTATATATATATATATATATATGTATATATATATATATATATATATATATATATATATATAATCCTTGGCTGTAGTGTAGGTGCTTTGTTTTGTGTTTTTCCTTTCTGGACTTCAAATATAACATGCCACTCCCTTCTGGCCTGCAAAGTTTCTGCTGAAAAATCAGCTGATAACCTAATGTGGGTTCCCATGTATGTGGCACATTATTTTTCTCTTGTTTCCTTTAAAAGTCTCTGTTAAGTTTTGCCCTTGTAATTATAATATATCTTGGTGTTAATCTCTTTGTGTTCATCTTGTTTGGGACTTGGTGCTTCCTGGACCTGGATAACTTTTTTCTTCCCCAGGATCAGTAAGTTTTCAGCCATTATTTTATCAGTTTTCTGTCCTTTTCTCTCTTTTTATTCTCCTTCTGGGACCCGTATCTTGTGAATGTTAGGATGCTTGATGTTGTCTCAGAGGTCCCTTAAACTATACTCATTTTAAAAATTCTCCTTACTTTCGCTGTTCTTTTGAGTGATTTCCATAATTCTGTCTTCCATGTTACTTATGCATTCTCTTGTATCATGTAATCTGCTGTTGATTCCATCTCTCTAATTTTTTCATTTTTGTTATTGTATTCTTCAGCTCTGACTGGTTCTTGTTTATATTTACTAACTTTTTATTGAAGTTCTCACTATGTTTCTCTAATTCTTCTCATGAATTCAGTGAGCATCTTTATGACCATTGCTTTAAGTTTTTATCATGTAAATTACATATATACATTTTGTTAGGGTTTTTTCTGGGGTTTTATCTTGTTATTTATTTGAAATAAATTTCTCTCTATTCTCATTTTGTTTGACTTTCGGTGTTTGGTTCTATGAATAAAGCAAAACCATAACCTCTCTCAGTCTTGAAGGCATGGCCTTGTGTAGGAACATCCTGATGTAGACGTGTGTCTGATAGCTTTGGTGGGAGAGATGGAGCTGGAGTGGGCATGGGCCAGGCCTTCTCCCAGAGTACATCAGGAGCCACCATTTTGGCAGGAGGGCTTGAACCAGCACTTGGCATGGACCAGGGTTTTTCCCAGGGCAGACCAGGGATTGCTGCCTTGGTTGGTGAGGGGGGAGATTTAGCTGGAGCCCAGAGAAGGCTGGGGTTTTTCCCAGGGTGTAACAGGATCCAACAACTTGTTGGGAAGGCTGGAAACTGGTGCATGCCAGACTTTTCCCAGGGAATGCTAGGGCTTCCACCTTGGTAGAGGGTCCTCTCTCTTTTATCCCTGGTTCATCTATCTAATGGTTTCCAATTTTGTTTATCATTTCAAAGAACCAGCTGTTAATTTGGTTAAACTTTTCTATTGTTTTCCTATTTTCTATTTTATTTTTATCTGCTCTAATCATTAATTTTTTCTTCCTTCTTCTCACTTTGGGCTCAATTTGTTTTTCTTTTCCTAGTTTTTTAAAACGTAGTTAGGTTGTTCATTTGGGAGCTTTCTTGATTCTTAATGTAGGTGTTTATTGCTATAAACTTCCCTCTTAGAAGTGTTTTTCTAACATCCCCCAAATGTTGTTATGTGTGTTTCCATATTTGTTTATCTCAAGATACTTTTTAATTTCCCCTTTAATTTATTCAATGATTTATTAGTTGTTCAGAAGAATATTGTTCAATTTCCATTTTCCTCTTGTTGACTTCTAGTGTCATACCATTGTGGTCAGAGAAGATACTTGGTATGATACAATCTTCTTGAATTACCTAAGACTTGTTTTGTGTCCTAACATATAGTCTAACCTACAAAATGTTCCATGTGCACTTGAGAAAATTGTATATTCTACTATTGTCAGATAGAATATTCTGTGTCTGTTAGGGACATTTTGTCTATACTGTTGTCCAAATCTGTTTCCTTATTGAATTCTTGTGTGGATGGTCTATTCATTTTTGAAAGCAGGATTAAAAAGTCACCAACAATTATTATATTGCTGTTTATTTCTCCTTTTAGCTCTGTTACTTTGTGCTTTATATGTTTATGTGCTTTGATTCTGGAAGCATAAATATTTCAACTGTTTTATCTTCTTGATGTATTGACCCCTTTACATTATATAGTGATCTTCTCTGTCTCTTTTTACCATTTTTAAAGATTATTTTGTCTAAGAATAGCTACCCTGCTTTTTTGGGGGGGGGTGTACCATTTTCTTGAATCTGTAGATTGCTTTGGGAAGTATCGATATTTTAACAGTATTAACCCTTACAATTAATTATTACAGAATATCTTTCCATTTTTTTGTATAATCTTCAATTTCCTTCACTGATGTTTTATAGTTTTCAGATTATAGGTTCTTACCTCCTTGGTTAAGTTTATTCCTAGGTATTTTATTCTTTTGATGCTATTTTACATGAGATTTTTTTTCTTGATTTCTCTTCCTGATAGTTCATTATTAATGTACACAAAGCAACAGATTTCTATATATTAACTTTGTATCCTGCAACTTTACTGAATTCATTTATTAGTCCTAAGAGGTTTTTGGTGGAGTCTTTAGGGTTTTCTATATATAGTATCATGTCATCTGCAAATAGTGACAGTTTTATTTCTTCCCTTCATCTTGGATGCCTTTTATTTCTTTTTCTTGTCTGATTGCTATGGCTAGGGCTACCATTACTATGCTAAATAGAAATGGTGAGAATGGGCATCCTTGTCTTATTCCTGATTTTAGAGGAAAGACTTTCAGCTTTTCACCACTGAGTATGAAGTTAGCTGTGGGTTTGTCATAAATGGCTTATATTATGGTGAGATATGTTTTCTCTATACCAACTTTGATGAGAGTTTTATCATGAACGGATGTTGAATTGAGTCAAATGCTTCTTCTGTGTCTACTGAGATGGTAATGTGATTTTTATCCTTCCTTTGTTAATGTGGTGTAATATATTGATTGATTGATGGATATTTAACCATCCTTGCATCGCTAAAAAAAAATCCTGCTTGATCATGTTGTATGATCCTTTTGATATATTGTTTACTTTGGTTTCTTAATATTTTGTTGAGATTTTACTTCTGTATCCATCAGATATATTGACCTGTAATTTTGTGTGCATGTGTACCTTGGTCTGTATTGCTATAAATTTCCCTCTTAGAACAGCTTTTGTTGCAACCCACAGGTTTGGAAAGATATGTTTCCAATTTGATTTATCTCAAGGTATTTTCTGATTTTCTTTGATTTATTCATTTTTTAGTACCAAATGTTTAGTCTACATGTGTCTCTAATTTTTCTTTCTGTAATTGATTTATAGTTTTATATCACTGATGTTGCAAAATGTTTAATATCTTTTCTATTCTCTTAAATTTGTTGAGACTTGTTTGGTGGCATGGCATGAAATCTATCCTGGAGAATGTTCAATGTGCACATGAAAAGAATGTGTATTCTGCTGTTTTTGGATGGAATGCCCTGTAGATATCTGTTAAGTCCAGCTGGTGTATTTTGTCATTTAAGGACTATACTTCCTATTAATTTTGTCTGGATGATCTGTTCATTGATGTAAATGTGGTATTAAAGTCCCCTACTGGTACTGTATAGTTGTTAATTTCTCCCTCTATTTCTGTTAATATTTGTTTTATATATTTAGGAGCTCCTATAATAAGTCCATATATGTTAACAAATAGTATATGCTCTTCTTATGTTCATCCCTTTATTATTATATAATGTACTTCTTTGTCTTTTTTTATATACTTGATTTTAAAGTCTACTTTGTCTGCAATTAATATTGTTACCCCCACTTTTTTGTTGTTTCAATTTTCATAAAATATCTTTTTCCATTCTGTCACTTTCAATCTGGGTGAGTCTTCAGCTCTAAGTCAGTCCCTTGTAAGCACCATATTCATGGATCTTGTTTTGTTTTTTAATCCTCTCTGCCACCTTATGTCTTTTGACTGGAGATTTAATCCTTTGACATTTAAAGTGATTATTGATAAGCACATGCTTATTGCCATTTTGTTACTTGTTTTCTTTTTTAAAAATTTTATTTTATTTATTTTTTTACAAAACAGGTTCTTATTAGTTATACATTTTATACATATTACTGTATATATATCAATCCCAATCTCCCAATTCATCACACCACCACCTCCCCATGCCACTTCCCCCCTTGGTGTCCGTACCTTTGTTCTCTACATCTGTGTCTCAATTTCTGCCCTGCAAACTGGTTCATCTGTACCATTTTTCTAGGTTCCACATATATGCGTTAATATACGATATTTGTTTTTCTCTTTCTGACTTATTTCACTCTGTATGACAGTCTCTAGACCCATCCACGTCTCTGCAAATGACCCAATTTGGTTCCTTCTCATGGCTGAGTAATATTCCATTGTATATATGTACCACAACTTCTTTATCTATTCATCTGTCAATGGGCATTTAGGTTGCTTCTGTGACCTGGCTATTGTAAATAGTGCTACAGTGAACACTGTGGTACATGACTCTTTTTGAATTATGGTTTTCTCAGGGTATATGCCCAGTAGTGGGATTGCTGGTTCATATGGTAATTTAATTTTTAGTTTTTTAAGGAACGTCCATACTGTTCTCCATAGTGGCTGTATCAATTTGCATTCCCACCAACAGTGAAAGAGAGTTCCCTTTTCTCCACACCCTCTCCAGCATGCACTGCTTGTAGATTTTTTGATGATGGCCATTCTGACTGGTGTGAGGTGATACCTCATTGGAGTTTTGATTTGCCTTTCTCTAATGATTAGTGATGTTGAGCATCCTTTCATGTGTTTGTTGTCAATCTGTGTATCTTTGGAGAAATGTCTGTTTAGGTCTTCTGCCCATTTTTGGATTGGGTTGTTTGTTCTTTTGATATTGAGCTGAATGAGCTGCTTGTAAATTTTGGAGATTAATTCTTTCTCAGTTGCTTCATTTGCAAATATTTTCTCCCATTCTGAGTGTTGTTTTTTCCTCTTGTTTATGTTTTTCTTTGCTGTGCAAAAGATTTTAAGTTTCATTAGGTCCCATTTGTTTATTTTTGTTTTTATTTCCATTTCTCTAGGAGGTGGGTCAAAAAGGATCTTGCTGTGATTTATGTCAAAGAGGATTCTTCCTATGTTTTCCTCTAGAGTTTTATAGTGTCCGGTCTTACATTTAGGTCTCTAATCCATTTTGAGTTTATTTTTGTGTATGGTGTTAAGGAGTGTTTTAATTTCATTCTTTTACATGTAGCTGTCCAGTTTTCCCAGCACCACTTACTGAAGAGTCTGTCTTTTCTCCATTGTATATCCTTGCCTCCTTTGTCATAGATTAGTTGACCATATGTGCGTGGGTTTATCTCTGGGCTTTCTATCCTGTTGCATTGACTATATTTTTGTTTTTGTGCCAGTACCATGTTGTCTTGATTACTGTAGCTTTGTAGTATAGTCTGAAGTCAGGGAGTCTGATTCCCCCAGCTCCGTTTTCTTCCCTCAAGACTGCTTTGGCTACTCTGGGTCTTTTGTGTCTCCATACAAATTTTAAGATTTTTTGTTCTAATTCTGTAAAAAATGCCATTGGTAATTTGATAAGGATTGCATTGAATCTGTAGATTGCTTTGGGTAATAAAGAAATTTTCACCATATTGATTCTTCCAATCAAAGAACATGGTATATCTCTCCATCTGTTTGTATCATCTTTAATTTCTTTCATAAGTGTCTTATAGTTTTCTGCATACAGGTCTTTTGTCTCCTTAGGTAGGTTTATTCCTAGGTATTTTATTCTTTTTGTTGCCATCGTAACCGGGAGTGTTTCCTTAATTTCTCTTTCAGATTTCTCATCATTAGTGTATAGGAATACAAGAGATTTCTGTGTGTTAATTTTGTATCCTGCAACTTTACCAGATTCATTGATTATTTCTAGTAGTTTACTGGTGGCATCTTTAGGATTCTCTATGTATAGTATCATGGCATCTGCAAACAGTGACAGTTTTACTTCTTCTTTTCCAAAATGTAATCCTTTTATTTCTTTTTCTTCTCTGATTGCTGTGGCTAGGACTTCCAAAACTATGTTGAATAATAGTGGTGAGAGTGGACATCCTTATCTTGTTCCTAATCTTACAGGAAATGTTTTCAGTTTTTCACCATTGAGAATGATGTTTGCTGTGGGTTTGTCGTATATGGCCTTTATTATGTTGAGGTCGGTTCCCTCTATGCCCACTTTCTGGAGAGTTTTATCATGAATCAGTGTTGAATTTTGTCAGTAGATTTTTCTGCATCTATTGAGATGATCATATGGTTTTTATTCTTCAGTTTGTTAATATGGTGTATCACTTTGATTGATTTGTGTATATTGAAGAACCCTTACATCCCTGGGATAAATCCCACTTGATCATGTTGTATGACCCTTTTAATGTGTTGTTGGATTCTGTTTGCTAGTATTTTGTTGAGGATTTTTGCATCTCTATTCATCAGTGATATTGGTCTGTAATTTTCTTTTTTTGTAGTATCTTTGTCTGGTTTTGGTATCAGGGTGATGGTGTCCTCATAGAATGAGTTTGTGAGTGTTCCTTCCTCTGTAATTTCTGGGAAGAGTTTGAGAAGGATGGCTGTTAGCTCTTCTCTAAATGTTTGATAGAATTCACCTGTGAAGCCATCTGGTCCTGGACTTTTGTTTGTTGGAAGATTTTTAATCACACCTTCAACTTCATACTTGTGAATGGTCTGTTCACATTTTCTATTTCTTCCTGGTTCAGTCTTGGAAGGTTATACCTTTCTAAGAATTTGTCCATTTCTTCCAGGTTGCCCATTTTATTGGCATAGAGTTGCTTGTAGTAGTCTCTTAGGATGCTTTGTATTTCTGTGGTGTCTGTTGTAACTTCTCTTTTTTTATTTCTAATTTTATGATTTCAGTCCTCTCCCTCTTTTTCTTGATGTGTTTGGCTAATGGTTTATCAATTTTGTTTATCTTCTCAAAGAACCAGCTTTTAGTTTTCTTGATATTTGCTATCGTTTCCTTCATTTCTTTTTCGTTTATTGCTGATCTGATCTTTATGATCTCTTTCCTTCTGCTAACTTTGGGTTTTGTTTGTTCTTCTTTCTCTAGTTACTTTAGGTGTAACATTAGACTGTTTATTTGAGATTTTTCTTTTTTTTTCCTTTGGAAAACTATACTTTATTGCAGTAATTTTTTTTTTAAACATCTTTATTGAAGTATAATTTCCTTACAATGCTGTGTTAGCTTCTGCTTTATAACAAAGTGAATCAGTTATACATATACAATATGTTCCCATTTCTCTTCCCTCTTGCATCTCCCTCCCTCCCACCCTCCCCATCCCACCCCGCTAGGTGGTCACAAAGTACCGAGCTGATCTCCCTGAGCTATGCGGCTGCTTCCCACTAGCTATCTATTTTACATTTGGTAGTGTATATATGTCCATGACACTCTCTCACCCTGTCACATCTCACCCCACCCCCTCCCCATTTCCTCAAGTCCATTCTCTAGTAGGTCTGTGTCTTTATTCCCGTCTTGCCACTAGGTTCTTCATGGCCTTTTTTTTTTTTTTTTCCTTAGATTCCGTATATATGTGTTAGCATACTGTATTTGTTTTTCTCTTTCTGACTTACTTCACTCTGTATGACAGACTCTAACTCCATCCACCTCATTACAAATACCTCCATTTCATTTCTTTTTATGGCTGAGTAATATTCCATTGTATATATGTGCCACATCTTCTTTATCCATTCATCTGTCAATGGACATTTAGGTTGCTTCCATGTCCTGGCTATTGTAAATAGAGCTGCAATGAACATTTTGGTACATGACTCTTTTTGACCTATGGTTTTCTCAGGGTATATGCCCAGTAGTGGGATTGAGGGTCATATGGTAGTTCTATTTGTAGTTTTTTAAGGAACCTCCATACTGTTCTCCATAGTGGCTGTATCAATTTACATTCCCACCAACAGTGCAAGAGTGTTCCCTTTCCTCCACACCCTCTCCAGCATTTATTGTTCCTAGATTTTTTGATGATGGCCATTCTGACCAGTGTGAGATGATATCTCATTGTAGTTTTGATTTGCATTTCTCTAATGATTAATGATGTTGAGCATTCTTTCATGTGTCTGTAGGCCATCTGTATATCTTCTTTGGATAAATGTCTATTTAGGTCTTCTGCCCATTTTTGGATTGGGTTTTTCGTTTTTTTGTTATTGAGCTGCATGAGCTGCTTGTAAATCTTGGAGATTAATCCTTTGTCAGTTGCTTCATTTGCAAATATTTTCTCCCATTCTTAGGGTTGTCTTTTCATCTTGTTTATGGTTTCCTTTGCTGTGCAAAAGCTTTTAACTTTCATTAGGTACCATTTGTTTGTTTGTGTTCTTATTTCCATTTCTCTGGGAGCTGGGTCAAAAAGAATCTTGCTGTGATATATGTCATAGAGTGTTCTGCCTATGTTTTCCTCTAAGAGTTTGATAGTGTCTGGCCTTACACTTAGGTCTTTAATCCATTTTGAGTTTATTTTTGTGCATGGTGTCAGGGAGTGTTCTAATTTCATACTTTTACATGTACCTGTCCAATTTTCCTAGCACCACTTATTAAAGAGGCTGTCTTTTCGCCACTGTATATGCTTGCCTCCTTTATCAAAGATAAGGTGACCATATGTGTGTGGGTTTATCTCTGGGCTTTCTATCCTGTTCCATTGATCTATATTTCTGTTTTTGTGCCAGTACCAAACTGTCTTGATTACTGAAGCTTTGTAATATAGTCTGAAGTCAGGGAGCCTGATTCCCCCAGCTCCATTTTTCGTTCTCAAGATTGCTTTGGCTATTCGGGGTCTTTTGTGTTTCCATACAAATTGTGAAATTTTTTGTTCTAGTTCTGTGTAAAATGCCAGTGGTAGTTTGATAGGGATTGCATTGAATCTGTAGATTGCTTTGGGTAGTAGAGTCATTTTCACAATGTTGATTCTTCCAATCCAGGAACATGGTATATCTCTCCATCTATTTGTATCATCTTTAATTTCTTTCATCAGTGTCTTATAATTTTCTGCATACAGGTCTTTTGTCTCCTTAGGTAGGTTTATTCCTAGATATTTTATTCTTTTTGTTGCAATGGTAAACGGGAGTGTTTTCTTAATTTCACTTTCAGATTTTTCATCATTAGTGTATAGAAATGCAAGAGATTTCTGTGCATTAATTTTGTATCCTGCTTCTTTACCAAATTCATTGATTAGCTCTAGGAGTTTTCTGGTAGCATCTTTAGGATTCTCTGTGTATAGTATCATATCATCTGCAAATAGTGACAGCTTTACTTCTTTTCCGATTTGGATTCCTTTTATTTCTTTGTCTTCTCTGATTGCTGTGGCTAACACTTCCAAAACTATGTTGAATAATAGTGGTGAGAGTGGGCAACCTTGTCTTGTTCCTGATCTTAGTGGAAATGGTTTCAGTTTTTCACCATTGAGGACAATGTTGGCTGTGGGTTTGTCATATATGGCCTTTATTATGTTGAGGAAAGTTCCCTCTATGCCTACTTTCTGCAGGGCTTTTATCATAAATGGGTGTTGAATTTTGTCGAAAGCTTTCTCTGCATCTATTGAGATGATCATATGGTTTTTCTCCTTCAATTTGTTAATATGGTGTATCACATTGATTGATTTGCGTATGTTGAAGAATCCTTGCATTCCTGGGATAAACCCCACTTGATCATGGTGTATGATCCTTTTAATGTGCTGTTGGATTCTGTTTGCTAGTATTTTGTTGAGGATTTTTGCATCTATGTTCATCAGTGATATTGGCCTGTAGTTTTCTTTCTTTGTGACACCTTTGTCTGGTTTTGGTATCAGGGTGATGGTGGCCTCGTAGAATGAGTTTGGGAGTGTTCCTCCCTCTGCAATATTTTGGAAGAGTTTGAGAAGGATAAGTGTTAGCTCTTCTCTAAATGTTTGATAGAATTCGCCTGTGAAGCCATCTGGTCCTGGGCTTTTGTTTGTTGGAAGGTTTTTAATCACAGTTTCAATTTCAGTGCTTGTGATTGGTCTGTTCATATTTTCTATTTCTTCCTGGTTCAGTCTCGGCAGGTTGTGCATTTCTAAGAATCTGTCCATTTCTTCCAGGTTGTCCATTTTATTGGCATAGAGTTGCTTGTAGTAATCTCTCATGATCTTTTGTATTTCTGCAGTGTCAGTGGTTACTTCTCTTTTTTCATTTCTAATTCTATTGATTTGAGTCTTCTCCCTTTTTCTCTTGATGAGTCTGGCTAATGGTTTATCAATTTTGTTTATCTTCTCAAAGAACCAGCTTTTAGTTTCATTGATTTTTGCTATTGTTTCCTTCATTTTTTTTTCATTTATTTCTGACCTAATCTTTATGATTTCTTTCCTTCTGCTGGCTTTGGGGTTTTTTTGTTCTTCTTCTCTAATTGCTTTAGGTGCAAGGTTAGGTTGTTTATTCGAGATGTTTCCTGTTTCTTGAGGTAGGCTTGTATTGCTATAAACTTCCCTCTTAGCACTGCTTTTGCTGCATCCCATAGGTTCTGGATCGTCGTGTTTTCATTGTCATTTGTCTCTAGGTATTTTTTGATTTCCTCTTTGATTTCTTCAGTGATCTCTTGGTTATTTAGGAACACATTGTTTAGCCTCCATATGTTTGTGTTTTACATTATTTTCCCTGTAATTGATTTCTAATCTCATAATGTTGTGGTCAGAAAAGGTGCTTGATATGATTTCAATTTTCTTTAGTTTACTGAGACTTGATTTGTGACCCAAGATGTGATCTATCCTGGAGAATGTTCCATGCTCACTTGAGAAGAAAGTGTAATCTGCAGTTTTTGGATGGAATGTCCTATAAATATCAATTAAATCTATCTGGTCTATTTTGTCATTTAAAGCTTGTGTTTCCTTATTTATTTTCATTTTGGATGATCTGTCCATTGGTGAAAGTGAGGTGTTAAATTCCCCCACTATTATTGTGTTATTGTTGATTTCCTCTTTTATAGCTGTTAGCAGTTGCCTTATGTATTGAGGTGCTCCTATGTTGGGTGCATATATATTTATAATTGTTTTTTCTTCTTCTTGGATTGATCCCTTGATCATTATGTAGTGTCCTTCCTTGTCTCTTGTAATAGTCTTTATTTTAAAGTGTATTTTTTCTGATATGTATTGCTACTCCAGCTTTCTTTTGATTTCCATTTGCATGGAATATCTTTTTACATATCCTCACTTTCAGTCTGTATGTGTCCCTAGATCTGAAGTGGGTCTCTTGTAGACAGCATATATATGGGTCTTTTTTTTGCATCCGTTCGGCAAGCCTGTGTCTTTTGGTTGGAGCATTTAATCCATTTACGTTTAAGGTAATTATCAATATGTATGTTCCTATGACCATTTTCTTAATTGTTTTGGGTTTGTTTTTGTAGGTCCTTTTCTTCTCTTGTGTTTCCCACTTCGAGAAGTTCCTTTAGCATTTCTTGTAGAGCTGGTTTGGTGTTGCTGAATTCTCTTAGCTTTTGCTTGTCTGTAAAGCTTTTGATTTCTCCATCAAATCTGAAGGAGATCCCTGCCAGGTAGAGTAATCTTGGTTGTAGGTTCTTCCCTTTCATCACTTTAAATATGTCATGCCACTCCCTTCTGGCTTGTAGAGTTTCTGCTGAGAAATCAGCTGTTAACCTAACGGTGTTCCCTTGTATGTTATTTGTCATTTTTCCCTTGCTGCTTTCAATAATTTTTCTTTGGCTTTAATTTTTGCCAATTTGATTACTATGTGTCTTGGCGTGTTTCTCCTTGGATTTATCCTGGATGGGACTCTCTCTGCTCCTGGACTTGAGTGGCTATTTCCTTTCCCTTGTTAGGGAAGTTTTTGACTATAATCTCTTCAAATATTTTGTCAGGTCCTTTCTCCCTCTCTTCTCCTTCTGAGACCCCTATAATGCTAAGGTTGTTGTGTTTAATGTTATCCCAGAGGTTTCTTTGACTGTCTACATTTCTTTTCATTCTTTTTTCTTTATTCTGTTCCACAGCAGTGAATTCCACCATTTTGTCTTCCTGGTCACTTACCTGTTCTTCTGCCTCAGTTATTCTGTTATTGATTCCTTCTAGTGTATTTTTCATTTCAGTTACTATATTGTTCATCTCTTTTTGTTTTTTTCTTTAATTCTTCTAGGTCTTTGTTAAACATTTCTTGCATCTTCTCGATCTTTGCCTCCATTCTTTTTCCGAGGTCCTGGATCATCTTCACTATCATTATTCTGAATTCTTTTTCTGGAAGGTTGCCTATCTCCACACT